>NW_018362987.1:1466211-1620331 GCF_002078875.1 Numida meleagris
CCAGTTTCCTATACACTAAGGGAACAGGAAACTGCTGTGTAGTGTTTTTCTAACACCTCCATGGCGATGCCCACGAGCTGCTCAGCAATTCCGGCTGTGATCCTGCAGAGTGCCTGGGCAGGGTGGTTCTCTGCATTCCAATTCTATCAGTTCAAAGAGTAAACTATAATTCCAGGCAAACGTGAGAACTTCAGCTGCAAGTACTGGTTAAGAACTAGCAGCCTGTATTCATTTCATGGGAATTAAGCTACACTAAAAAACAGTGTTTAATGACAATAATCTTTCAGCTCACACTTGCCACCCCCAAATACATTAACACCCACAACCTACCTACCTGCAGCCCACAAGCCCTTACAAAATGCCTCAAAACAAATGCAAAGCTTGCTCGGCGGGGCACTCCACACTTCTCAAGCAGCACTAATTACAAACACGTAAGGCAGATACTTCTCTGGAGACGGTTGGTGGTGTGATGCCTCTGTCCCTCACAGAGGGGATGGAGAGACAGGCCCAGACTGCTGAGATCAGGGCATGATTCCACAGCCACGAGAGCGGGCATGCGGCCTCCAGTAAACCTTGCTAACCACTCCAAGCATTTTAACTAAAAGAAGGCACACTGAGCTGTTTACTACAGAGTGCACAATAAAACCCTTCAGAATCCATCCCCTCCTTGAATTATGCACGAAGAAGGCAGAGCTGACAGCTTGTAGCAGAGCAGTGGGCCACCATGACCGCAGCCACGTAACAGGCTGTGTCACCGTGCACATGCTGCGCCAAGCCGGCGGCAGCAGCTCCTTGGGCTGAACCGCACAGGGCTCCCCATCTGCACACTGTGTGCTGTGAACAAATCGAACTGCTCAGATAATTTCAGCAGGTTTAGAAATTGAAAAGTATTCCTTGTCAGGTGTGTGAAAGTAGGCATGTGATTAACCATTTAATTATCGGATGCTGTCACTCCAAGAGGATCACTGAGCTGCTTGCCTGCACAAACAAGTCTGGACCTCACATCCCACAGGAGACTCCTGTCGCAAATTAACAGGAAGCACATAATGAGAACTGCATACCTACAGCACCATGAGAAGCGCAGAAACCCAGGAAGATGAACCCAAAAAAACTGCAGCAAAGGAGACGATGAAGAATTTAAATCTCTGGTCATGTAGACGGCGGAGCTTTCCTCAAGCAGATGGGTGATGCTCAGATTAGCAAGGTATTAAGGAAAGCATGGGAGTAACACCAGTGAGGTGCTGCTCAAAAATGACCAAAGTCTGACCTGCCTGTCCTGGCTGCATTGGTGCCGACCGCAAAGCCGCAGCTCCTCTGGCTTGGGGGAAAGGAAGGGAGCTGGCAAGGAAAGCAGAGCACAGTTGGAAACGGCCTCAGCAGCTCAAGCCAAAAAATGAACAGCAGAGCAGGTAACGAAGCAGCAGCCATGGCAGAGAGAGCACTGCTCCTCCGGCAGCAAGACATAGAAGCCTCAGTGGGAATAAGCCCTTCTGTCAGGTAAACAATCAGGATGGAATACTGCTACTGCTTGTCTGAGTAAGCAAGCAAAACAAAGGAATATTGATAACGCTGGTGTTTCTGACACACAGGATCCAGAAGTGGGATCACCTATGCGGGGGGATCATCCCTTGTGGGGAATCTCTGGCAAGATGCAGCTGAAAGCAGCACCCAGAGGGAGCGGTTACCAGCTCAGCAAACACTGACCCAGTCATATCTCAAGCCTCCATGCGCCATCTAGCACCATGCTGCTGGCAGGGACACCTCCCACAGTGCCTTCCTTGCTGCAAAACACACACAGTGCTCCCTGTGGACGTAAGGGACACACATACACGAGTATTTTAGCTGCCTGAACAGACTATTTTAAGAACACAGATTGAACAGGGGCCAACCTGATACTGCTGCTGTTCTGACCAATGCCACGTTCAGCCAGTCCTGCTCTGAGGGACTGCTCCTTGATCTGTGCTCTGGCAAGCATCCCATAGCTAGATCTAGCAAGCGAAAAGAACATTCTTAAGATCTTGCAAAGCTGATAAAATACGGTATTTTAAAAGGAGGTCATAAAAAAATAATCTTCCATGTAGAAAGATTGAGAAAATTGACAAGCATTCCCCTGGCACTGGCCGTGCTTCTCATGCAAGCCATACAGACATTTCAAAGTGCTGCTCGGACCGCTAAGGAAAGAACTGCACTATTTTAGAAGAGATAAGATCAGGTACTATCAAATCTTCAAACGAAAAGATATTAAACAGTGACTGCAACATGCATCTGGAGTTTGCTTGGGCTTTTTTTTGTTTTGGTGGTTTCTGTGGTGGTTGGGGTGGGGCTGCACATGCAAAGACTGCAAAGAACATAAACTCATATGAAAGTTGCTTTTAAAAGCAAGTATGTTGTTATCTGTTCTCAGGCACTCCAAAGACTCCACTGGCTCTGAATATACTTCCGTTCACAAATATTTAATGTGGGCAAGGGTACCATTACCAAAGTACCATGGCGTAAATCCCAATGAAATATGTACCTCACCCCAAGTTGCAGTACCACAACAGCACTAAAAAAAAAAAAAGGCAACCAATTACAGGTTTTATTTCATGTCATCACTGAAATAATGCAGGGACTTGATTTGATTCTGAGAAAAACTGGTGCTGGTCTGAATATTCTTGAGCAGCTGAACTACCGAAGCCTGGCAGCATCTGAGAGGCAGCATACAGGATAACCCTGACCACAGCAGGGAGATGGCAGCTCTGGGCTCACTGTTCAACACACTGCTCACTGCAGGCACCTTACAGCACAGCCCAATAGTGAAACAGCATCTTCCATCAAGCACAGGCAAAACAAGAGAATTTTGCATTCCCATCTGCCTCACTGGAATTTCTTGCCCTGCCCAGAGGCACAACAGGATCCGCAGGAGATGGGCAGTGCAGAGCAGCACTGGAGGCTCCCCTCATTTTCTGGATGAGCAACAGGGAGGGATGAATGTTTACAAAGTGTCGGGAGATCCTGGGAAAGAGCAGCATGACCAGCAGGAAGGACAGCACATATAAACAGCACCAGGATAAAATCAGGAAGCTTACTTCACAACTTCACTAAAAGCCATTTTTTGCTAAGTAACCGTCTTCCTTGCACTCTTTGTTAAATAAAATATGAAGGGCAGGCAGGGACGTAAAATATACATGTATGCACTTATATAAGTGGTAGGCCCTGCTATCATCGGTGCTGCACAAATTGTTGATGACAGTGGGACGTATGTCTCCGACAGAGGGCACAAACCTCAGGGTCAGTCAGCAAGCAAGCAAGTTCGATACCAACAACTGTTGCATCCTGATTAACCTTGGTGAATCCAGATTCAAACAGACACTAAAATTAGCAGAAATCTCTCTGCTCTGTGTATTATCTAGTCAGGCCAAAGAGCTGAAATGCAGAACCAAGCCTCAAGACAAATATCATCAGATGAAGGATTTGTCCCAGATCACTGGTATTACTTTTTTTTTTTTTTTTAAAGCAGAAGACTG
This sequence comes from Numida meleagris, assembly GCF_002078875.1. NCBI lineage: Eukaryota > Metazoa > Chordata > Aves > Galliformes > Numididae > Numida > Numida meleagris. The sequence goes on from NW_018362987.1 coordinate 1,469,718, forward strand.
ACAAATAATTCAGTGCTCACGTTTACAAGCACATCTTCTTTCCCTTCTTGCATTTCCAAAATTTGTTTCAAATTTTGCTGACACCTCCAAGTTCAGTCATGAAAATTAACAGCATCCCTCCTTGCAAACAACATTTCACCTTCAAAATTAGAACACGAGGTTAAGTATTTTCAGATTATCTTCTCTGTACTTGCAAAGGGGACTTTCCAGAGGCTTTTAATTTGCAGCCAGACAAGCAAGTTCTGGATGAAGACTGTGCTATGCTGTCCCAGCAGCTTCTCTACATCAGGACATCCAAAGGTCCAAGACAGAAGCGTGAAGGTCTTTAGGAGACCCCACACTACTCCTTCCCTCCATACTGGACTACAGAGCACAACAGCTCCCTGCTGCAGCTCCAGAACTTTAGGTCTGTCCCGAGCCACATGTCAGCCTGCAGCTGCCTCTTCCCTGATTACTCAGATGCTCAACAGAACCAAAGTCGTCTTCATACCCTGAGTGACCTCTGAATATAAGCTTTCATGTGGAGTGGAAAAAAATAATCCTTCTGTTTACCTACTTTGAAAGGGACTTGGAGACAGGAGTTCTTTCTTATTCCAAAACACTTTTCAAAGCACTATGTAAAGCCACGTTTATTGATACAGACCCATGATGTATGTTTGATGGCTGGACTAGATGATCTTAGAGGTCTTTTCCAACCTTAACAATTCTGTGATTCATCAGAAGAGCAAGCTGAAATGCATTACGCTGTAATATAACAAAATAAGGAAGAAAGGCAGCATTCATTCCAAACTGAGACCCAGACAAAAACAGTGGGTGCTCATGTCCCCTGGAGCTTTTTACTTCCTAATTTTATTTCTAACCAGCAGCAGCACCCACTCTCTCCTCCCCCCTTTCACTATTCTCTTGCAGTTCTCCACGAAGCCTACCTACCTCCTCTTTCTTTCCCTCTTTCAAGGGTTTTCAAAGGAAGGAGACTAACCTGAGAGGATCTGGAAGACTGTAAACAAACGATGGTCACGTTCAGCAGTGAGCTCCAGCCGCTGAAATGAAAGGCACAGCAGGCTCTGTAATCACTCAAAATAAACTCCTCTGACAGCAGCTCCTGTGCTGACCGCTCTGCAGACTGTTACAGAACATTAAGCACTAACAGAACTTTTTCCCCAAATAAATCTAATTTGGTAACAGGGCTTTCAGTTTGACTAACTCTGAATTATTGGATCTATTCTTTTCCCACCCTTCCAAGTTGCAAAAACCAGGCCACTGTACAGAGTGAAAAACCTTGCAAATAATCCCTTTGCTAAACAGCTGTAATTTTATTACATGGGGAAGATAATCCTACCATTGAAAAATACTTACGGTTTAGGAGACGGTTGTTTATGTAAGTTTAGTAACTCAGAAATCAAAACAGGCGCAAAGTTTTCTCCTGGCTGAGGGATTACTCTGGCCTCCTGGAACAGCTTCTTCGTTTCTCCAAAACACAGCCCCATGCAAACAGCTGCAGTTTCAGAACAGATAAGCTGTGCAAGGAGAACCCTGAAAACAAAGAAACCTTAATGCAGCTGAAAGTTGCTTTGAGTTCTCATTTTGAATTTGCAGTAGAGTATTTGCACCTCCTAGCTTCAGTGCTTCCCAGGATCAGGTACCCTCCTCTTCTGAAACAACTCCCCATTATCTCTCTTCAGCCATACTAACACAAAATACAGTTCCTTGAGGCTTGCTTAAGCCAGATCTTTGTATAGTACTGCACACAACCCCTGTACAGAGGGCTGAACAATGCCAGGGCTCTGCTGCGGATTTAGGTTGGGTGTTACAAGTTCAAACAGACAAACAGTCTCAAAAAAGCTTCTCAGATCAAAAGCAAAAAAAAAATTGAAGATGCAGAAGGAGTTAGAAATAACATGGAAAAAAGCAAACAAAAGACTAAGAAATTGAAATTGAAGATGCATCAAAAGTAATCTTCCTAGCAAATCTTCATCGTAGCTGCTTAACACTCACTAGCCACAAAGCATTAGCTTCCCCAGTTTAAATAAACTGGGTTAAACTGAGTTAAACCTCACAGTTTCTAAAAATTAAATCTAACAACACTGTCATCTTTACTGATGAAAAATCTACTTGCCTTCTAAAGGGATCTTTTTAACAGTATTATGTGTACTGCTGGTTACAAGAAACTGCCCAGTACCAAGGGAGAAAGCATCCTGAAACATTTTGAAGCTTAAATGAATAAAACTAGCTGCTTGAATGAAGAACTCTCATCCAGAGGCTGAAAAGAGAAACTTCAGTTCTTAAAATTCACTTGAAAACACAGAATTTGACTTGGTACAGAACTTCACTGAGTTCTAGACAGGTTTTTCTCTACAGCTGTATGTACATGACCTCCTGAAAAGAATAAATACTATTTGTCTCCAAATTATTTGTCCAGGCAAAGTGTTACATTACAGGATTTCCAGACTAAGAATTATATAGCTAAACATTATTAAGATGTGTTGAACTAAATGTTTTTCCTCCACATCCCATGCAGCAAGAGAGCACTTGGTGCAGCGCACCTGCTGTACCAAGCATGTGGAATAGCCCTGAGTATTCCCTCTTATTTTGGCACCTAATTGGACGTTTTGCTCGTTACTGAGAGAGCTATAACACCCGGAACTCAGCTGAACCAAAAAGCAGCTTGAGAAATACCACTATTCTCAAGACTGACCAACACAGGACTAAAAAAAACCCCAACCAACCAACAACAAAAAAAACACTAAGCCCCAAAGAATGATGACAAAAAAATAAATAAATCAGAAAACAAACTTTCTAGTGAAGAAAATTATGGGTTTCCTCAACTGGCCTTTGTCCTTATTTTAGAAAGGCAATAGAAAATATACTCAGTTACAAGGACCAGTGGAAAGTATAAAGACTAGATAGAAAGAGAGAGTGAAGAGCTGCTGACAGGACACCATATAATGGAAACTTTCTAAAAGCAATACTTAAGAAGTATGCAGCCCACAATGCACACAATATATTCACCACTGGACAGCCTGTTGGTCAGCTTTCTCCTAATGTTTCACATGCCTACTGTGCAATGAAGTCTCTTACAAATGTATAATACCATATCCAGGCAGAACACATTCAGTAAGTGAAAGTAAGGCCCCAGTACTTTTCAAATTTTTTCCAAACTACTCCAATAAACCTTCTCCATAAACTATAAGAATATGAGCACTACAAACAGCAAAGTCAGACTCCTCAAAACTTTTAACTTAAATTGCACAGACCAACACAAAAACTAAATGAGCTGCACCTCGAAAGAGCCGCACGCGTGCTGCAGCTGCTTTCACCCCAAGCTGAGCATGCTGAGAGCCACCAACACCAATGCCAAGCATTTGAGATGCTCACCTGAATCCATCTCCTGCACACCTCAGGTTACCTGTTCCAGCAGAGTTAAACAGTCCTCTTGCAGGCACTCAGATCGCCTCCCCTCCATCCCTACATCCACACCCTTCTCTCTTTTGTGATCGCATGGTGGAAAACTCCTATTTTCCTGGCTGGGCTTTCTGCTGGGGGAGGCAGCCAAACCAGCTGCGCAGTCACACAAGCACAAGCAAGTCCTTCCCCTCTCGGTGGCAGCAGCGAGTCATCAGAGCAGCTCAGCTGAATGCTGAAACTGTACCTTGTGTTTCCTAATCTCCCCTTCTAATTTTAACTGGAGTCATTCCCCCCCTTTCCGGCCATGCAGGCAGCTGCAGAGAGCAGCTGGCGACAATGGAGCACTCCGTCAGGCCAGTTTTCCTGGAAAATGCCATCCAAAGCCCCACAGGAAGTGCACGAGGAGCAGCTGATACGCTCTCCAGTGCTCCCCTGCACAAACAACTCAAGATAGCTGAAACTGGGCTATCTTCCCTCTCTCTGTCCTTCAGGTCTTGTGCCCAGGACAGCTGAGTGCCGCTACCCTGCAATCCAAAGGACTGCTGCTCTACTACTGCAGCTCATGTAAAGCAGCACCTCTTATTCCTAAAAAATCCAAGCAGAAAGGCACAGACAGATACTTAGAGAATCAGCTCACAGGATAGCCAGCCCCTTACTCAGCTGCAGAAGAACCTGAACCACCTGACAGAAGTGGGACATAGGGCTGCAGGTCCCACCCACTGCTCAAAGGTTTGAGTTCTCCTCCTTCATGTGCCCCAGTATTAGGCATAACACACGCAAACCCTGAATTCTCTCCTCGCATAGCAGAACAGCTTTAAAATGATTGGCTTTAAAAGGACCTGTAAAGTCAGCCAAACAAGGAGAGCACTTTCCTTTGCAGCCAGAGCAAAGGAAACCTCTGCAAGCTGACGGAAAGCGGGAATGCAGAGAACAGGCTGTGCAGGGTGCCCAGCTACGTGGAACAGCACAAAGTAGGCCTTCCGCTTCAGGCTGGCTGCAAGCGAGACACTTCCAAGCTGGGCTCTCAGAGCCTTACTAGGAGCATGTGCTTCCAGGAGAGAAGTGGAAACCAGGCAGGTCACCGGCCTACGGAGGCCTGGCTGAGAGCTCAGCATCTCAAAGGGCACAACTTAGTGAGAGCAAGTTAAAAACACTGATTCTGGCTCAGGGAGCTCCAGAGTTCAGCTGCACGGCTTCAGCCATGCATGCTTTTGGAAGTGGGCAGTTGGAACAGTTTGCAGTTGGAACAGTTAGAGTCCTTTCTGAGCTGAGCCCTTTTTCTTTCATCCTAACAATCACAAATACAGAAAATGAAGCTACTTTTACTCTTCTCCATTTAACATGTTTTTGTATGTTACCTGCTACCTACAGTACAAATTGTTTGAACAAAATAAGCTTATTGGAAATTTCACTGATAGAATTTAAAGCATATGCGGACAGGACAAACAGATAAGAAGTATCAAAACATTGGAGAAATCACTTTCTTAAATGCTTGCAAAACAGAAGTCAGGCAAACCGTGTTGTGGATTTAAGCATGGCAAGGCGCAGCACCTAGACAGCTCAAACTGACAGATTCAGTCCACTTGGATTCTAGGAAACAAAGTCACTAATCAGATCAGCCCATAGCCATTTATTCATTTAAAACTAAGCTTCATTACTGAGTCACAGTACTTACGGGCAGCTGAGAAATGCTGGCAAAAGGTGATGGGACTCAGCGGGTGCTCTGTGGCTGCTCTTGACCAAGGAGTGAAGCCTCACGGTGAGCATCCAGCCCTGCCAGGAGATCTGAGAACTGTTCCCACTACCCAGACAGCAGCAGCCCACAAGGGCATGCTGCACTTACTGCTGTGGGGATAGCTACACATCTTTATCGCTCTTTTCTGCAAAACCCTTCCTGGCCTCCAGTTACTTCAACAAACGGACAGGACACGGATTTCCCCATCCACCCAAGGTGCTGCAGAACATTCCTTGATTGCTCCTGTGACATAAAAATGTTACCTACCTATAGTTCTTCCAGCACAACAGCAACATTTAAGTGAACTTGACTGAAAGCCTGGCTTTCCCACTCTGCCTTACCTTCCAAATCCAGTTTGAGGTGAGGGCCGTGTGCCTTGGCACAGGGAAGGAGGTGTCCCTCCTGTTCCAAACCTGGACTAGGTCGCTTTCCCAACCAGAACAAAAAACATGCCAGCAGAAAACGCCTGCGCTGAACAAAGACCTGCAAATCACTCTGCTTCTTACCTCCTGGAAGAAGGGAATTTTAGGGGAGAGGAAATTCTCTAGCGGTGTTTGCAGGCATTGGGACCTCATGTTAATGATTTACCCAATAGCGTTGGATACCTGGTTTATTCTTATCTACCTTCCTGCCTCAATCTGCATAACCAAATAAACTGGCAGATGAGGAAGGGACTTTAAACAGAGGTGAATGCCTCAAACCTCACTTATCCTACCCTGGTTTAAAAATAGATTCCATTTGTGTGTATGTGTGTGTGTATCTACACACACACACACACACACAAAATCAATGCCTGGAGGTCTCCTCAGTGTGTATAAACATATGTCTGCATACGCAAACCAACACCCAACGATGGATCTGCCCAACCTCATCCCACTTCCACAGAGAGATTCTGGAGCAGAATTACCTGTAGATGTCTTCAACATCACTCTATCAGCATGAATTCTGTAAACCCCTCCCACTGAGCACATAGATGAGAAATTTCAGAACTAATTACACGGCACGCTATAGGTCACGGATTCCTTATTGCACAAATGACACCATGTCTACCTGGGTCAATACACACCAACAGAGCAGAGGACAGCAGCCAACTTAATAAATCACTTCTGACAAGGAATGCATTCAAATTTGACCAAAACACTCCTTCTTGCTCCTGTTAGTCTTAACTTTGTGCTGTATTTTCTTAGCCACCTATGGCTGCACGGGTTTTGAGTGCAGAAGGCACAGAATGCAGCCAGCCCTGGCTGTTCTCCCATGGCTGAAGTGGGGCTACGAGGAGGACAGCTGGATGACTATTGCAGGTAATTAGGAGCGAGCTTTTGGAACACCTTTTAAACATGTTTAATCATTATGCATTTAAATATTGCAGGTGTCCAGGTAGATGCAACTTAATATCACATACAGCCCTAAACAAATTAAAAGATATATGCTTAATGAAATTTTCCAAAGTTCTTGAAAAGCTTTTTTGTTTTTTTTTAGTTGTCATTTTTCCCTTTTCTACAGACTTTGGCCAGGACAAATTTAGACAAAGGGCTACTAGGGAGGACAGCCTGAAGTGGTTCCTTCCAAAGGATGGAACATGTATGAGTCGTGCTTCCAGTTAAGCGGCTGTTGCTTTGCTTCACATCTACCTTCCCAAGCACTGCTGTGGATGATGATCACCACAAAAATCCCTGAAGTCAGCCACAGAGTGTGTGCCCATTTGTCCCTAATCAGGAGATGAGCTGTGTGACAGAATGCTAGATCTGAGGCTGATTGCTGGAACTTCAAGGAATGTCTACTACCGAGCTTCAGCATGAATGTTTCTTTGTGGCTCCAGCAGCACTGACACCGGCTGGGGAGCATCCTTCCTGAAACCTGGCTGGGGAAAGGCGTTCCTTGCCCTGACATCTTAAATCTGCCTGAGTGCTAAAAGCAAAAGGTCACATCAAGTAGATTATGTTGAGTCACCTCCTTCCATACTCATCAGAAAAGAAGGTACGTACTACCAGATGAAATCCAGCACCAAAGGTGGGAAGTAAAGCCTAATGGAAGTAACAGGTCCTACCCACTCACACCGAGGTGACCCAACCCAAGTCCCAAGCACTGCAACACAGATGAAGGAAAACAGTGGTGTGGTACAACCTCTTTGTTGATCACTTCCCAACTTGAAATACCAGGAACTTGCAACCTTTTCTGCAGGTGTGGCATTCACAGGTGACAACACTACCTCCAGCTGAGCCACAGGCATTGCCAAGAAACAAAAAGCAGAGAGCTATTTCTATAAAAAGAGAGAAGAATGACCCAGAAGCCTAACTCACTGATAAAAAGAGGTAAGCAAAACCAAAATTTAAAAGTAACTGGTAAAGAAGAAGTAGCTTAAAGATGAGATAAGTCAGTTTTTAAAGGGCTTCCCCTTAAATTACTAAGCAGCACTCCTTGCAAAGAAAGGCTTTAATGAAGCAGCTACATTCCTGCCTTTTTAGGACACATTTTACGGGGCCCAGCACAAACGCATGTATCTTGCTGGCTACCAAGGACCACCATCAACACAACACAAATGCAGGTATGAGCTCAGGCTGGTTCTGTATTTCTAGGATCATCATCTACCAGAGAGGTCCCATTCAGATCGCTACACATGAGCAACATAAATCCCTACATTCACCACACATATCTCAGAGAGAAAGTATCCCAAAAACCTCTTAAGCATTGTTTTTTTCCCTTTAAGTAATCTGATTCTGGTCACTGATGCAACAAATCAGCAAAAACATGCTACAGGAACCATAAAGAAGTTAATCACATCACCATTTGCTTTAAAACACTGCATTCAACAGTAGTTTGAGGACATATTTTGAAGCAACTTGAAATATATAGCCCATTTTCTTCAAAGTGAAGTTTTTTGGTATTAACTACAATGTGACTGCCTGATTATTTGAAAGGAAACATCTTACTGTACTCAAGTACTGTTTGCTATGAGCTTCAAACCCTCTCCTTCATTTAGCATTTAGTACCGCGATGTGCCAAACAGCCCTCACCAGTGGGAAACTGCTGCCTATTACTCTGCTTCAACATTTCATCCCCAGAACTAGTGACCTAGTTTACAGTAAACCCTCTGTGCAATCTGTAGCACAGATCTCTCCAGAGATGCTATGAATGCAACAAACCTCGTCTCCTCAAGCTTTTAGCTCCAAGGTGGGTTTTTAAACCACTTTTCCTAAGCTGAAATGCCTTTATAGCAAACACAAAGTTGAGGACATTGCTAAGTTTCAAAGAGCTTTGAAGGATTGTTCAGCACTCTCAGCTTTAGGACCCAGAAATGAAGTACTTCTTATTAATGAGGTAAAAATCCACATCTCTAAAATAAAGCTGTTCTGGCCATCACTGCTCCACCCTTCTGAGGGGTTTCAGCCAGCAGATGTGTATATTCCTGCTTGATATAACATAATCTTAAATAGGCTAGTAGGTAAAAAAAGACAAGTGCAGTGGTCCACCAAAAAAAAAAAATCCTATCATTTTTCCTAATGAGTTTAAAGAGGAAAATCCAAAACTACTTCATCTGTATTACAGCATTAACAGCCATTACCACTTCTGTGAGTGAAGCAGTTAAGAAAGGACATTTACTTTTGGAACTGAAGAAAGCTCATCAAATATGCCATAATTGGGTTCTGACATATACCAGAAGCATTAATTAATACCTCGTAGAATTGCAAGTCCACCTTTCAAAGAAACTTCCATAACTGCCTGGTTAAATATTTAGCTGTATCCAACACGACAAGTGACTCTGGAAGCCCATGAAACACTGATCAGCTCCAGCAGTTGTGTTTCCAGAGAGGAACGCTGTGTCATACAATGTGTGACTCATGGAGCAATGTCCAGAGGAAATCACAATTTTGTTTCTCTCCCTATAAAAAACTCAACCTGCTTTTTAAGAACCACCTTACCCGAACAGAAATCCTTCTGCCAACAGAGAAGCTAATTTCAGCTTGCTGGAACACCTGTGCAAGAGCAAAGGTGTATTTTAAATCATCAGCAAAAATGACAGTCTCACACAGCCTGCCACCAAACCAGAGCCACCTGCAAGCTCAGCTGAAAGCTTTCCCTGCTGCTCCACCTCCAGAGGGGCACTAGGGAAATACATCGCGCTGCTAACACGTGGCTGTACTCTGACCCAATGCCTGTTTTGCAATCCCCAATGCTTTGGCTGGCTGATCTGTCCCAGGGCAGCTCCGCAGCCTCTCCCTCCTGCATCCGACCCTGCACATGGTCACAGGACTCTACTGAATTGTGATGGCTCAGAGGGATCGCAAGCACCCATGCTCCTTGTGTGCTTGCAGTGACAGAGCTGTAAAAAGCTCAGCAGAAACACCAGTGGGATCCCCACAAACCTGGAGGTCTTTCAGGCCACGAGACCTTTCACTGCAGATAAAATGAGCACGCTGCTAGCCATGCTGCTCTTTTCAAACTCACCATTACAGCTAATGAGACATTTGTCACTGGCAGTGAGTTTTCCACCTGTGACTCCATCCCACATCCACACCTACAGCCCCCAGCCTGTCAAGCGCCACTCCTATTCTCCATCCACTTATTTTATTTCTGAGAATTCTTATTATCCAGGTGTGTCCAAATCATCTGGCTGAAGAAGTAACCACAGGGGAATGTCAGTTTGGTTTCGCTGTTCCAAAAGCAAAACCTCAACCCAGATGCCTCTGTTATAGGCACCTAACAGTTCATTTCTTCACCAAATACTGTAATGGGACACATCGATTTTTCCATCAAAGAGCTATTAACATAGTTCTTTTGTTATCTGCCCTACATCTCACTACAACCCTGCTGGTTCTGTATACCAGCAGTCTGGCACATAGCAAGTGCTCTGGCTTCTGTAAAGCCTTTGACAGAGCAAGCTGTGTTTGCCTTAATCAGAAACACGGCATGTAAGGATGGAAGGCAGCTGCTGCCATCTAGGAGCAGTAAAGAACCTTTCCAAAAAGCGGCCTCACTGATCTGAGTCAAGGCTGGCTGAAACAGAGCCAAAATGGCCATACTTGGGGCTTATGCACAGCACTGCAAGGCAAACATTCTCCTTTCAGAAAATGAAGGAGTTCATACTGAACACACATTTCACTAACGCACAGAACTGCTGGCTCATAGGCCTGCCCAGCAATCCCTGTTTTAAAACAGTGGGATCTGAAATTGTGTTAATGCTGGCTTCTACGCAAAGAAGGGACAGAAAAGTGAGAGACAAGTATTTCATCTCCTCCGATTTCCTCTATTCTTCAGCAGCAGCGCCACACCTTTCTGCAAATGCCAACTGCAGGCTTTGCAGACACTCTCTTACCATCCAGAGGAGTTTCTTATTAACCTAGAACACCTGAAAACACTTTCCAGTAAAAGTGAAATTAACATCTTTTTAAAAAAAACAACAAGAGTTAATATGTGCCTGTTTTGCACCAGAGGTCAGTGACAGGGTTTCTGCCTGTGGAAAAGGATTTTTCCCATCAATGATAAACCAGCTCAGCCTCACATCCTGAGCGCTGTTTACGTACCACGAGAGTTGTACTGAATGCAAACCAGAGAGAAATCCAACTTCTTAGCCTGCAAAATATTTGTGCAGTGTGCCAGCAGGGTGGTTAGGTGGGTTAAATGCTCCCAAACACACAACTGACACCTGCTGTTCCCACAGTGCACACCTTGTGTTCTCTGTCAGGCCCAGGCAGCTGAGCCTGGGGGCCGTGTACCTCCCTCAAAGACTCTGAAGACAAAACCCAGATCAGTTATTGATTAATCACTGCCTCCAGCTCCCTTTTTTTCCCTCCAGCATAACTGAAAGTAAACATTCAAAGGTTAAACAGCACTGACTCAGACATACCCACCTATCCAATGGCTAACTAATAGGCATGAGGTGAATTAAAAGTGCAAAACAGGGCTTCAATTATCCACTTCCACCATCCTGAGGGCAAGGGGAACAACACCAGAGAAGCGATAAGGAGCTATCTGCAGCACGGCCTGGTGTTACGCGTCCCATGGCAGCGCAGCAGGCACTATCAGTGCCTCACAGGCGGAAGCTGCGCAGTGTCATCACCAAACACGTGTTCTTTTGGCACCGCTTCTCCCATGCACACCGCAAGTGCCAATAGCCTAGCTGGTTTCAAAGGCTGATCCCGTGAACACGGATCGATAATCAGACAGAACAGAGCTCAGCGAGCCTGAGGCACTCATCGCAGAAGGATGAGGAGATCATCAGGGCAGCGTGCGTACGCAGCCCTTTCTGCTCCTCCCCAGGAAGGGCAAACATGCGGCAGTGCAACGGCAAAGGCTGCTCCTGGAACAGCCCAAAATGTGGCCATACTGGCGTCTCTGCCAATTGCCAGAGTGAGATAAAAGCATTCCTGCTTCCTGTTTTTGTATGCTGGCCTGCTCTCTCTTGTTTTTATAGCCCTGACTACTGTGATGCAGAAATGCAAAAGGACAAAGATCAAAGTGCTGGGTGCTTAGCACAGCTTTTGTGCTCTGACACCAGGGACATCAGTAGGGCATAGTCCTACCGGGAGAGCATGTAGTGCTTCCTGTGGGAAACACTGCTTGTGCTGCAGAAGCACAGGGTAGGAGCAAGCATGGGAAACAGTGAAGATTCCATTATAGCAAAAGTTATGAAATGTCAGCCATGCTTTGTTTCAATCTGACTGCTTAAAGCTGGCTAAAACTACTGGGAAACGCTAATACCACACAGGTTCCCAAACTAACTAGCCTTGTCACCTGTGGCTGCTTCACAGTGAAGCACTCACCACAGTCTCCTCTGAGACCTCCAAACGGGACCTTTAGCTCATGATGGGTTTTCCCTCTGGGGAGCATATTTACAGATCGGGCTGCCATTTTATCTAGTCCCATTTCCTCCAGTCCCATTTCCTCCTTATAGGATGTACAAGCATCAATTCTGCAGAAACATTACTACCTGGTCCTTCCACCAATACCATTAGATCTCTGTTGCAGATATATCCCCCCAAAAATTAAGCATTTACCAAGATTCAAACTTATTATATTTCTTACATGCATTACTGCAAGCACCAGAATTTGTGTCTGACTGCAATGCCAGGAACTAACCTGAGCAGGGTTAGTCATCCTGCTCCCACCACAGCCAAGTCCCAGCAGCTTTGACCCCAAAGAGAACCGTGCACCACAGGCAGAAAGAGAAGACTGTATTTTTTGGCATATGTTGAGTTCTGCTAAGCACTGCATCAATTTCTAAATCTTAGAGAGCTGGGAACTTAAGAAGGATGAATGTGCATAGATTCCATTTGCAAGTATCGGCTTTCAGTTCAACTCGCTTCTTATTAATATGGTTAGCTTTAACGACCAAGAATATGCCTACAGCCTATATACAGAATATGTCTACTAGAGAAACTACTAGTTCTCTCAGTATTAACAAAAGGAATATACTACACTGTATACACAGAACAATGATTGCTAAATTAAGCTATGGTCAAATATCTTAAAATTTTTCTCTTTGCATGGTGGCATTTGTGTTGACTTTTTTTTTTATTTGACACCAGTCAGAAAGGAAAGACTACATCCATATCTTCCAAACATTTACCAAATCATTTCTATGCCCCTATGCTTCACAGCAAACCATCATGCCATTCTGATCTCAGTATTGATCCTGCAAGTCCCTGGATGATCAAAACAGAGATGAGGAGAGTCATTCTCCTTTATATCCTGAAGCACTCAGTTATTCCCCAGTGGATTATCCAAATCCAGAAATACTCAAGCTAAATTGGTCCAGGCTGGGTGAGGCAGATGTGTAAATAAACTGCACACCACCGCCCTTCCTGTGCTCTTGGAAATTCAAGCCACAGGAAGTGTCTGTTTCTTTTTAAAGTTCTTCACTGCTCCCAAAGGATGACACTACTTGGATATTATCATGCTGCGCGCTATGATTTCCTAGAGTAAAAAGAAATTATTTTTTCCCCACCCACACCAGAGATCCTAATTCAGAAGAATATTTCCCAGAGCTTCCCTTGACAGTTAAACACCATGCTTCAGAAGAATCACTGACAAAGGTTTTACCTCTGCAATCACAGCTCACAAAATTGCAATTTTATAATGAGTCTAAAAGAACTAACTCAGAAGAGCAAAGGTAAATATTCAAGTTTTCTGAAGAGGTGAACTTGCTCTCTTGTCCCATTTATTTATGTAGGACTGATAAGTTGGTTGGTTATCTGCATTTTTGCAAAAAATACAATGCTTAAACATGCTCTGCTCCAGCTGAGTTAAAACCGCAGGCCTCAAAGTGCTACTTCATCTTCTACAGCTCACACGTAGCAAAAGGTAGCATATGCATCTTAACACCTCGGAAAACATATACTTAAATGAAAAACAAGGTGTTTGTTTCTGCAAACTATCATATAAGCACAAGCAAAGACTATTTAATCTATATGTTTATAGAGTTTTCATGCAAATTAATTTTTTAGACTGAACACAAAAAAATGGAATAGTGTTGGGAGAACTTGTCTTGAAACAGTAACTAGTATTGGAATAGTATTTGCAGAACATGGAGATTGTTCAGAATGCCAACAAAGAGTTAAAATTCAGTTTTATTACAATGAAATCTTCCATTGTGCAGTAGTTATTTTTTTTTTCAGTGGGGGAACTTCCCTGTCCTCCCTATTGAAATTACAGTAATTCTAGCTTTGCTGCAGCAGCTCCTACATGGATGGGAGGAAGGACTGGCAATCCCTGAATGCTGATGCTTTGCATCCAAACATTAGATGAGAAAATCTTGCTGGATTATTTAAGAACCATTGTTCCCACAACAAAAGGCTTTAATCAGCAGTAATCACAGGTCCTTTGTAAAACACTGCCTCCATATTTAACAATATGGCTCCAAAAACACCATAATTCAAATTCACATATTTGTGGAGTGTTTGTTACTGGAATAGTTAGACAGAGAAAGACTCTTCCCCTTCACAGGCTCACTGTCCTTCCCAGGTGATAATTTTCTGCCATTCATCAGGCTCTCCCATCTTGTTAAAAGAAAATAAGGAATGCTTTATCTTGCACATTTGGTTTGGGTTTGCCTCAGATGGAGAGATTTCTTCCAAAGCAAATACTCCTGCAGTGTAACAGGGTGTGTATATATATACACATACCAGGGGAGAAATAAAAACCACCCTGCTGTAGATACTGAGTTACATTAGGAAAGACATAAGAAGAGAGAGAATATGAAACAGAAATAAAGTCTTTATTTTTCTATAGCTACATGCAAGACATTGACTCAGACACCAAAAACAGTGTTTTTGAATGCTCCTGTTTTTGAATGCTCCAAGGTAAATATCCAATCCATCCAATGACAGGGACACTTTGTTACATTAGGAAAGACATAAGGGGAGAAGAACACAAAATAGAAATAAAATCTTTATTTTTTCTACAGCTTTGTGCACCATGTTGACTCAGCCACTAAAGCCAGGTTGAATGCTCCAAGGAAAATATTGCACCTATCCAATAATATAGACTCTATTCCTGGCTTTTTCCAAAAGAGGTATCATTTCTGCTTGGGACAGACTGCCAAATTAAACTTCAGGGAAGCCAACCCCACCTGCAAAACTTGAAAAAGGCGTGTAAGCAGATGGAAGTGCCTGCAGGCTGTTAAGAGGAAAGCTCTCACACCCTTGCTGGAAGCTCAGCACAGTTGGGTGGCAGAAGAGCTAGCTGATGTTATGGAATTACCTTCTCCAAGCTGAAGAATGGCCCAACCCTACAAGCAGGAGGTAGCAGGAAGCCCGCAAGGAGGAGCAAGGAGCTCCCAAGCAAAAGAGCTCCAAGCAAGAGAGCTCGAGTGCAAAAGAAACATGGCAGCAGAGGCAGGAATCACACGTGGAATTGAGGAATGCTGTCTGATCATGCAGGGTTGGGGAGAAGTAAGCCAAAGACCATCTGGAATGAATCTGGGGAGTGATGTGAAGGGTGACTGGTAATACTGACTCTCGAGAATCTCATGCCCCACACACAACAGGGGAAGGTCAGGAATTATCTTTGAATAGTCATGGTAACTGGGAGAGGTTTCCATTGCCTGGAGGAAAGAAAATGTCACCCTTTCTTCAAGAAGTTGGATCCAAGGGCCAAGTGGCCAGTCAGCCTCACCTCAATCGCTGCAAGTGACTAATCCTGGAAAACATTTCCAGTCACAGGAAGGGGAAGAGGATGATCAGGTGTAGTCAGTATGGACGTATGGAGGGAAAATAATAATAATAATAATCACACTTCACCAACCTGATTGCCTTCTATGATGAAACAACTGGCTTGGTGGGAGAGGGGAGTGCAGCAGAATGTTGCTTGTCCTGACATTATAATACTAGCAACACTGTCTCCTGGGACAACCTCAGTGTTATGGTTTTGTGATTTTTTGTTGTCGGTATTCCACTTCATTACATCATATAAGGTACGGGCAGTTAAAGAGTTAATTCCCTGATTACTGCAAACTACCTTTTTTGGTGTGGCCCTCTGAGGGGGAGGGGAGGAGGTGCACTCCCCAGGGGTCTTTGCGGGAGAGGGGGTGGTGAAGCAGCGTGGGAGACGCGGGGTCTGTTCCTTCCTGCCCGGCGGAGAAAGCACGTGGTCCTCCTGCAGTTTACTGTGTAAGATTTTTAGCCTGTAAACTCTCTAATATAATTCTACTAGCCTCATTTTGATATATTTAGTAAAGTTGGTTGTTCCTCCTCAGATTGGTGCCGCTGTTTTTTTTTTTTTTTCTTTTTCCCTCTTTCCCTTTGTCTTCCCAGGTTGCGGCTCCGCGGCTTCTCTGCCGCTTTAGCCACCGGACCGCCCGGGGGCTGGCCCTTATCGCCGGTAATTTTTTTTTTCTTCCTCTTTTTCTCGTTTTTTTTCTTTCGGGCCTGTTCCCCTTGTCACGGACGCAGACCCTTAGATAATACCGTGACACTCAGACAAAATAAAATATGGACTACGTAAGTGAACAGCTAACAGCTCAGAAGGTGGTGATCAAAAGCACAAAGTGCAGCTGGAAGCCAGACACTAGTGGTCTACCAAGGGATTGGTATGAGAGCCAACACTGTTTCACCTCTTAATCAGTGAGTTACCTGGATGGTGGGCAGCGTGTACCCACAGCAAGTTTGCAGATGACACACAATGGGGACAAGTGTCCGATACAACAGAGGGTCACACTGCCCTGCACCTTGACAGTCTGGAGCAAAGGGCAGACAGGAACCTCATGAAGTTCAAATAAATGTAAAGGAAAGTCCTTCACCTGGGGAAGGATAACCCTAGGCACCAGCACACAGCTTTGCTAAGAAGCAGCCATGGTTCTGCCTGACAAATTTCCATGTGTGAGCAACACAACCATGATTAAAGAACTGCACTCTCTCTGCTGTGGGGAGAGGGTGAGAAAGCTGGGACTCCTCTGCCTGCAGACGAGAAGGCTTGGGGGAGAGCCAGAAAAAAACTAACAAGCTGCATCTCATTCTTGAGGTTAAGATTCAGTTTCCAGTACTCAGTGGCTCACCTTTGCTACACTTCGGCTTAAACTCTTCTTTCATAATGTGTCTTTTCTTCCCATGGTGATATAGGGTTCAGAGACTGGGAACATTAACAGACTAGTCCAAAGTTTCATCAGACACCTGGGTATCATCAGATCCCTTTTATCTGTCTTACAGTTTCCATCTCCCTTGCCTCTTTTATGTTTTGGTGCTGTTTTGTTTTTTTTTTTTTTGGTTGGTTGGTTGGTTTGGCTCAGTTGTTTTGGTTTTTTGTGTTTTTTTTATTATTATTTTGAACATCAACTTTTTATGAATACACTTCCTCACAAACAGTTTAAAAAACCATCAGTTCCACAAGTGCTCTGAATTGCCTCTACAAGCTGAAGGATGAAACTTGTCTAAGAAAGCAAGAGAATAAGGCACGGACACCCATCATTGACCAGGCATTTACATCATGCTTGTGTAAGATAACGTAAGTCCTAACACAGAGATGACCACAGAACTCTCTCCAGACTTGCAAAGAAAAATAGAGAATGCTAATTACAGATCAGCTCATCTCCTCAATGCCATAAAAGCATCAGCAACACTGTCTCTATAATGCACATTGTCACTGGTGTTTCATTAAACCAGGGATTTTGCTTCTCAAGAACGAAGCACCCTTGAGATGGGGAGAGTTGTGTGGGGTGATGGCAAGCAGAAAAGTCTCTGACCTACACCTCCCAGCTGGCTCCAGCTCTACTGCAAAGGGTGAAGACAGGTTGTCCTCCAGAATCAAACTGCTCCCAGTGATTATTGGTCAATTAACCTGCTGCTTAACATCACCATTAGCAGTCACCACCACTCAGACACCATCCAGTTTAGGCTTCAGGCAATGGGGAGAATTCTCAGTATGTAACGCTGTCCTGAGCTGCTTTCATAAACAAAAGCACCCCACTCCCCCCAGGCTCGTAACACTATGCCTCTACATCTGTGTTTCATCTTTTTGACACATTCAGCAGTCTATTTAGGCGAAGAGTAGGTAAGACTGTTTCTTAGGAGTTCTGTGCAGTGGGTTTCAGGGCGACTTACTGATTAGAGTGCAAGCAAAGTTGTGCGGTTTGTACGCACCAATTTGCCTACAAAGCCAGTGGCCTCCCCCAGAAACGAGAGTTCTGCTACAAGAGCAGCATTCCAGCCACGAGATGCCAACGGATGCACCTGATGTTCAGACACAGCCACTGCTCTGCAAAACAGACAGGGACACTGGGATGTCCAGCACATCACTGCTACACTGGATCCACCCATCAGAGCGGTTTGTGCCAGAGTAATGAACATTTTGCTGAAGCCACAGGGCTAGACGGGGAATTAGAAAAAAAAGAACCGATGCACACAGACACACACGCATAGAGGTATATGGGATCAGAGGCTCAAAGATGAAAATAGAGCAGCAGAGAAAATCTGCCTCCAAGAAGCAAGCAGCTACAACCTGCCCCCTACATGTATTTTCTGAGTGGTCCCAAATTAGAGAAGTGCAACTCCTGCCGAGGGACCATTGCAGGACAAGCCAGCCTTCTCATGATAGGCTCTCGCAACAGAACCTCACCATAACTTCAGATCATTCATCTAGTGACAAAAATAGAATCACATAATCATAGAATTGGTCAGGTTGGAAAGGACCTTCAAGATCATCAAGTCCAACCGCAACCTAACCATACTGCTCTAACAACCCACTGCTAAATAATGTCCCCAAGCACCACATCCAAACGGTTTTTAAACACATTCAGGGATGGTTACTCAACCACCTCCCTGGGGAGCCTGTTCCAGTGCTTAACAACCCTTTCCGTAAGGAAATTTTTCCTGATATCCAAACTAAACCTCCCCTGGTGCAACTTGAGGCCATTTCCCCTTGTCCTGTCACCTGTCACCAGTGAGAAGAGACCAGCCCCACTCTCACTGCAATCACCTTTCAGGTATTGGAAGAGAGCAATGAGGTCTCCCCTCAGTCTCCTCTTCCCCTGACTAAACAGTCCCAGTTCCTTTAGTCGCTCCTCATAGGGCATATTCTCCAAGCCCTTCACAAGCCTTGTTGCCTTTCTTTGGACCTGCTCCAGCACCTCAATGTCCTTTCTGTACTGAGGTGCCCAAAACTGAACACAGTACTCAAGGTGAGGCCTCACCAATGCTGAGTACAGGGACAGGATTACTCCCCTAGTCCTGCTCACCACACCATTCCTGATACAAGCCCAGATGCCATTGGCCTTCTTGGCCACCTGGGCACACTGCTGGCTCATATTCAGCCGACTGCCCATCAGCACACCAAGGTCCCTTTCCATCAGGCAACTTTCCAGCCACTCCTTCCCAAGCCTGTAGGGTTGCCTGGGGTTGTTGTGACCTAAAGTGCAGGACCCAACACTTGGCCCTGTTGAAACTCATATGGTTTACCTTGGACCATCGATGCAGTCTATCCAGGTCCCTCTGTAGTGCCTTTCTACCCTCTGGCAGATCAACACTCCCTCCCAACATGGTGTCGTCTGCAAACTTACTGAGGGTGCACTCAATCCCCTCATCAAGATCATTGATAAAGATGTTGAATAGAAGAGGCCCCAGCACCAAGCCCTGGGGTACACTGCTTGTGACTGGCCGCCAACTGGATTTAACTCCATTGACCACAACTCTCTGGGCCCGGCCATCCAGCCAGTGTTTCACCCAGCAGAGCATATGCCCATCCAAACCTGTGTGCACAGGGCACAACTAGTCTTACTATTAAAGACTGAGGCAAAGAAGGCATTAAATACCTCAGCCTTATCCTGATCCTTGGTCACTGTGTTGCCTTCAGCATCCAACAAGGGACGGAGATTCTCCCTAGCCCTCCTTTTACTGTTGATGTATTTATAGAAACATTTATTGTTGTTCTTCACCTTAGTGGCCAAGTTCAGTTCTAGCTGGGCTTTGGCTTTTCTAATTTTCTCCCTGCACAGCTTCACTAGGTACTTGTAATGATCATAAGTTGCTTGCCCCCTCTTCCAAAGACCATAAACTTTCCTTTTGTTCCAGTTTAATATCTCTGTTCTGCCAGACCGGTCTTCTACCCCAGTGGCTCATCTTCCGTGACTTTGGGATGGTCAGCTCCTGCACCTTTAAAATAACTTCCTTAAAGTATTCCCAGCCATCCTGGGCTCCCGTGCCCTCCAGAACTACCTCCCAAGGGACTCTAAACCATGCTCTGAAAGAGGCCAAATTCTGCCCTCTGGAAGTCCAACGTTGCAGTTTTGCTGACTCCCCTTTGATGTTCAACAAAGATTGAGAAGTCTATTATTTCATGATCACTTTGCCCCAGACAGCCTCCAACCTTTACATCCCCCCACAAGGCCTTCTCTGTTAACAAGCAGCAGGTCCAGAATTTTGCTTCCCCTTGCTGGTTCCTTCACCAGCTGTGTCAGGAAGTTGTCTCCCACACACTCTAGGAACCTCCAGGACTGTTCCCTTTCTGCTGTATTGTAATTCCAGCAGATGTCTGGGAAGTTGAAGTCCCCCATGAGAACAAGGGGTAGAGACCTCAAGACCTCACCCAACTGCCCATAAAGTATCTTATCCATCACTTCGTCCTGGTTGGGTGGCCTGTAGCAGACTCCCACGATTATGTCAGTCTTATTGGCCTTCGCCTTTATCCTAACCCATAAGCTCTCAACCCCATCATCCCCATCATTAATTTCCAAACATTTGTATTCTTTCTTAACATAGAGGGCTACACCACCACCTTTCCTGTCTTGCCTATCTCTTTTGAAAAGTCGGTAGCTATCAATCACAGCATTCCAGCTGTGTGTGTCATTCCACCATGTTTCCATGATGGCAACTATATCATAGTTTTCCAACTGTACAATGGCCTCTAGCTCCTCCTGTTTGTTACCCATGCTGCGTGCATTGGTGTAGATGCACCTGAGCTGGGCCACCTTATGAGTGGGAGAAGCCCGAATACTCTTTTGACTATGCTCAAGCGTTTCCATAGCCACGAACCTCACATCATCCCTTGTGTTCTTCCTCCAAAAAGGTGTGTCATCCTCCTCCTTCACCCCACAAGACTGTGGAATCTGACTAGCACAAGCCCCTCCCACAAGCACTGGCTTATTACATACAGGCTCCCTACTAGTGACCCTGGTTTCACCCCCACCCCCCCTTCATACCTAGTTTAAAGCACTATCAATGAACCTTCCCAATTCCCATTGTAAAACTCCTTTCCACTGATGGGATAAGCTATTCCTATCGGTTGCCAGCAGGCCCAGTCTCGTGAAAATCGAGCTGAGGTCAAAAAACCCAAACCCCTGTCAGGCACACCATACTCAGAGCCAGATATTAATCTGTTGACCCACCATGTTTAGTCCCTCATTATTCCCTATAATTGGAGGGACAGAGGAGAACACAACTTGTGCTCCCAAACCCTTGACCAGATGCCCTAAGGCTCTGAAGTCCTTTTTCATAGTTCTAAGGGAGGTTCTTCCTATTTCATCACTGCCTACCTGAAATAACAACAGAGGATAATAATCCGAGGGCCATATTAGGGAAGGAAGTTTCTTCATTACATCTTTAACCCGGGCTCCCAGGAGGCAGCAGACCTCCCTGTGTAGAGGGTCAGCTCTACATATTGGGCCTTCTGCTCCCTTCAGTACTAAGTCACCAACAACAATGACCCGTCTTTTGTTCTTTTTCTGAGGAGGTTGTAATGTTGAGGGTAGTCCTGCTAGGCTTCGAAGATACCTCCAAGTGGGAAGAACCATCATCTCCACCGCTGTCCAGCTGTCCCTGCATATAACTGCATTACTTCCTAAAGTGCAACATGTGACAGGACAGCATGACTCAGATGGACACGGTGGCTTTTCCTCCTGGATAAGAAAGGCTACAGGCCTTCCCATAATCAATGATTTTATAAACTCAAGAAGATTTCAGTAGAAAAGACCTACATTACTTATGAATTTCTGACAATACCAAGATATTCACCACAGCCCTCTGTAAGACACTGTACTGCTTAGTTTCTCATAGTACTCAGAACACAATGGTTAACACAGCTGAAGAACATAGCTGCTATACCACTAAGCAAATGAAAAGTCAAGTTTCTGCAGCCATCATGCATCTCTTCAACAAACAACAACAATAATAAAAGCAAAAAGCTAATAAGATCTGCTGCAATCTACAGCACTATGCTGTGGAGCTGTGCTCATGCAGTTTAACTTCAGCATCCAAAACCAGACTGTGGCTTTCCAGGGCTTTCAGAGCTAAATGAAAGCTGATCGCAAAGGTTTGCTGGTAAAGGTTTATTTAGGGACTTCCATTCTAATTTTAACCTCTGGGCATTTTTATGTTCAATAAATTATTTTTTAAAGACCAAAACCCATGAGACCAAATAATCCACATACAGATTCTCGCCTCCTTGTGCTATTTCAGAAAGTTATTCAGAGTTTCAGGGACTATTATGTGTTTGTTTTTTTAATCACTGTTTAACTTATTGTTCTGGAAGCAGTAAATTACACCAAGTGTTGGACCAGGAAAGCAAGCCTAGTTGAAAAGAAGGAGACACAAATTCCAGCAGGAAACAACAGTTTGCAACAGAAATCCTTCACTACTAGTAGAATCCACAGTATGGAGCAGAAACCCCCATTTGCTTGCCTTGCCATACCAAAATACAATGGAGTTCTTTCAATTCCCAAGTTCAGCCTCACATGCTGAACATCTTCTGTCAGTGCCTGCAAAGCCATTTCATCTGTCCAAATTCTCCAGAAGCATTCCAAAAAACTTCTTCTCAAGTCTTTATTTTATCTTCATACATGAAAATCGGCTATGATGTCATGGTTCTGCAATTTTGCTGCCCAGTTCCATGGCTTCCAGCAGAACACCATAGCAGAACAGACCATAAAAATGATACAGAGGCAACTGCTCCAGCCCTACCCTGTACTTGCCAACTTTTATGGCTTCAGGACAGACATTCTCTGCAGCTAGGATTACCTGCAGAAGTTCATCACAGTAGTGCACCTCTTTATGCAGCTGGGATTACCTGCAAATGTTCATCACAGTGGTACACCTCTTTATGCAGCTGCCATTACCAGCCATCACAGAGGTACACAAGCTCTTTCCGTGGACTAGAATAAGTCCAAGATCTCTGAGTGAAAGCACACTTACTGAAAAGCAAGATGTAGATCTACTGGACACAATGGATTTGTTCTTCATTTTCATTCCCACAGAGGTAATTCCTTAGGTACAACATAGACAGCTCAGTGTTGCATTTAGAAGAGTTATGAGGCAAACAGGAAAACAAACAAAAGAAAGGAAATTGGCCAGCCCCTGCATGAAGCAGCTGCCTACAAAGATATACCTCACTTACTGTAGCACTGTGCTATGGCAAAGAGGCTTCCCCCAGTAATTCTGACCATGTTAGCATCTACATTTATACCGTGGCCAACTGTGTCCAGAAAAGAGTAGAGAGAAGCAGGGTTCCTGGGTCTCAAAATTCTGGTGCTACTGGCTGTAGTACAGCCTACAGTATTCACTTCTTCCAAATTACCATCTATCCAAACAGCTCCTCCTCGCTTCAGCTTCCCCTCCACACCTATAAGCTCACCACATAGAGACAAATGGAGTCCCACAGGCTGGGTGACATCTTTCAGTACTTTCAGAAGCCGATGGGCTCTTTCATGTGAGCCAGAGGAGCTGTCTGTTAACAGCTGTTTCTTGCTTTGTTCTACCCTCTACCTGAAAGTGCATTCCTTACAAAAATCAAAGTTCAGTTCCCATATTGCAAGTCAGCAGTGTGTGCACGAAGACAAAGAAATGGCAGACGATGCCCATGCAAGAGCCTGGGTGATCTCTGGGAAATCATCCCTACCTGTCTGGGTCCAACTGAGTCCTCGCCAAATCTCACTTCTCCAAAAGGTGACTCTCTGCCTTTCTAATCCAGATCTTATGCAGCGTCTCTTCCCTTGTGTAGCCAAGCACAGGCAACCCTCTGTATTTTGTCCTTGCACGCTGAGACCAAAAGTCTGGTCCGGGCCAAATACTGCATATAGACACCAATATGATGAACAGCAAAATGGCGTTTATTGGTAAAAGTTACAGAACTATATAGTATTTCTTATCTTTTACTAGACTGTTCCAGAAGCTCACGTGGGCTACTGGCCAATCATATTAAATATCCCGCTCAGTCCACTCACTTCCGAAAAGCCATATATAGAGTGGTCATGCACATTGTTATTAAACAAAGAGGTACAGCCTCTCCTTCTTACATCACGGGTTCAAGTAAGTAGGTCAACCAATAGCAAGCAAAATGGGGAAGGGCCTTCCGTGTTACATCCCGAACGCTCCGTTTTTCTCCTAATACAACACCCTGGCTACCTCCAAGGTCCTTTTGCAAAGGCTGTGAGGACAGTGTAAGAGCTCTAACAGATACTTACAGGCTTTCTCTACACTCATTCTGTAGTTGGGTTCAAGCACAGCTACAGTGCAAACATTCTTGTATGCACGCCTAAGGGACCAGCTAACCAGACATGGTGGTACCATGAGTCAGACATCTAGAAACCCAAAGGCACCAGCCAGTATTCCCCATTTCACATGCACCCCACAACAGCTACTATAGGAAAACATCACCAGCGGCAGCTGGCAGAGTCGACCCTCTGTTCCATGGTTTTCCCTCTTTTGCACTATTTTGTAAACAAAGGAAAAGACCATGGCAATTCTCCTTGGAGAACGGGTGTTAGCACAGCACCAGGGCTCCACTTCCCCCGTCATTTCCAGTCTGTGCTGCCATGAGGAAGCTGTGCCTTGTCACAGCTCCAGTTCTGCTTGAACCAGTTGGCTTGTTTTGAGGGTATGCCCTTTATCCCTGCTTGTGTCTGTTAAACCACTAAGCACTTAATTCTTTTAAACTATAAACCTATGCGCTCATGGCTCCAAAAATAAAAATATAAAAGCTACCCCAGACAAAGATCTTCACAACACAGCAAAAACTTAAGTATATCCATTTAACAGCACCTGCCCATTCAAAACCTCAACAGTACCAATGAAGTGCAATAATAAAATCCTTAAAGGACTGTAGGTCATTAGAGACAATACCAACTAAAAGGTATGTACATGGCAAGCTGCAGATATTTCTTGGGAAAAAAACAAGTGCCACCTGCTCATGTCAGTTCCAATGTAGTTCCTCGCTTAAATGTGTGATCCCCATATTAATTCATTTTGCTGCGTATCACGCAGTCATCCTCCCTCCAGCTCCAGCTTCTCCAACTCAGCTGCCATCTCCAGCCTCCCTCAGTGGGAAGCTCACTGCTGTGCCACAGGCTGCCTCCTCTAGCATAAGGAAATAGAGAGGAAGCAGCTCGTTGTTACCTGTCTCGAGACAGACCCAGAGTAAGCAGCCCAGCATGTACAGGCCACAACAGAACCTGGGTGATAAATATGAGCAGCAGGGAACACTGGAGGTGAAAGCACAGACTTTTGTTGGGACAAAGAACTGTGAGGTAGCTCATACAGCATTCAGTCTTATCTAAGTGAAGATGTCACCTTCTTTGTCTACTGACTACATTTATTTAAATAACCAAAATCATAAACCTCTGGTTATAGGGAAGCAGTCCTCTGGCATGGAGCCCCCACTCACACAAAGATGTTACCCTCCTGTCTCTGAATGCATGGATGATTTTGTCCTCAAAAACAAACTTCCTGTTATTTGTTTCAGTAATCTTTAGCAGTGGACTTTAAACTCCTCGCCTCTCTTCTGATGTTTTTGTTTCCAATACAGTCATCCACTGCACACAGTTTACTTTATTTGTATTACATCAGCTTTCTGTATCATACCCCATTACACTGCTCTCTATTACTTCACCAGATCTTCTGATGTTTTCCTTTAGCACAATTCCCTCTCCCCTACTTTCAAAAAAGCGTGGCCAGTTTGGGAAGGGATCCTCAGCCACTTCCCTCTCCAACCAGCGTTTGAAAGGCCAGCACTATCACCCAAACGAGGCAATACAAGAAGTGCTGTGCATCAGATGGCAGCTCAGCAGCCTGCTAGGGTGACCGCGCTGACCAACCAACCACACTGAAACCAGGAAGCCAGAACATACAGAGCTATTTCTCCAAGCCGCCCTGTGCTGGGGAGCTGGTCGCACTCACCCTCACTCACACACAGCAAAACCAATACATGGCACACACCACAAGGAGTCAGCTGGATGCACCAGCACTGTCCCTCCCCAAACTCAGTCTCTCCACTACAGAACTGAAACAGCACCAGCTCACTGATGCTCTGGTCTAACAGTGGCAACAACACAACACAACCTCTGCCACACAGCGAAGCTCTGCCACAGCCTTCTCCAGCAGATGTGATCCGTGAGCAAAATCACCTCTTTGTCACATCTAATCGAGTCTCTGAAAGCACTTCCTGTCCCCAAAGCAAAAACGGAATTTGCAGGCCAGCCCTCAGCCACATGTATTTGGGCTTAGAAGGGCTCATAAAAGGGAAGCGGGTACAATAAGAGCCAGTGGGTTTGGTAACAGTCCACATGATGGGTTTAAGTGACACACTAGAAAAAGAAAACCAAAAAAAGCAGAATCCTAACTAATGTCAGCATATCCGAATGCAAAACCAGGGGCTTTTGTGAGGTATGTCAGATGTTTCTAATTAAAGATCAAGTCAGAAATCGCATAAAACAATCAGAGGATAAAAGAGATGATGGAGTTTAAAATTAAAAAGGAAGAAAAAAGCATCACCTAATAAGTTTCCAGCAGCAAAACCTGTGTGAACTGGAAGACCTGAATTGCAAATTTAGCTCTGGTGTGAATTTCATCTCTGAGCCCAACAGATGCATGCAGGAGATACACTTGTGGTTTACAAAGTTTTTTCAGATAAGCTTCAATATTCTGAATGGCGAATGCACAGCCAAAGGTCCAGCTGATGCCTCATGCATTGTTGAGAAGTTAGGCTGGAGAGCCCCAGCTGGGCACGGGGGGATTTTATTTTTAGATGGGGTTACTCTGCAAATAGTTTTAGCAAGTGAAAACACTGCATCCTAATCCTCACCTCATGTGAGTAAAGCAGATCTAATCCCACAGGTGGGTTATTCCGTCTGGAGCCAAAGCCAAGGAGCTAAAAAAGAATGGGTGAGTTATCACGGGATACCAAAGTGTGTCATTTCTCCATGCTCTCCTGGCATCGTGGGACATCTCAGCTGCCAGTGAGGAACTTGGTAGGTGGGACAGAAAAAAAGTGCAGAAAGACCTCTAGATTACAGAAAGGCCTTTTAAATCCGAATTGCTAACTGCTTATGGCTATGGAAATACAAGGAAACAATATTTATCTATAAATCAAACAGACTATAAATCTTTTGCCACTATGCAATAAATACCTGCTTTCCCTAGTCACTTTTTACACTTTCCCAGTTTCTTCCAGCAAATTTAGTCCAAGCACATTCAGAAATACTGTCCTTACTGTCACTTGCCACTTGCTTTTTAGAGGAAGGAAGGCAGGTCAATAGTTTTCCACCTTGCTTGGAAACACACTTCACTGCAATAGACATAAGCAATCATGAGAAAGGTGCATCAGGCAAGAGGTAAATCACTCCAACCAGCTCTCAAGGTTCCTATGCATGTCATCAAATCCATGCCTTGGGATGGAGCCTATCATGAACCAAGACTTCCTAGCGTGCTGACCACTGCCTCTTCCAGTTTCAGGGCATTTCTGGGTATATTCAGGAGCTTCAGCTTCGTGCTGAAGTCTCCAGGAAGTGTGGTTGTTTCACATGGTAACCAAACAAACTTTGCAGCACCAAACACCACATCATGCAAAGTTTCCCCTCCTACCCGACTCAATCCAGGCACCTTGGACAAGCAAGGCAGCAAGTTATCCAAGACAAACTTTAATTCAACTTTTTGCAGCAAATTTAACATAGATGACATTACCTCCCTCTAAACACTGCTTTGGTAACGTTTCTCTGAGCCAGGAGAGGCTGTCTCAAACAGCCACGTAAGGTTTTATCCTGTCTCCGCTTAACCCCTCACCTCAGCACATGCAGCAACCTGTGCAGCACCAAAAGGAAAGCATTACCAAATGAAAAACTTTCCCATTATAAGCTTGTTGCTTCCTCATTTCTTATTTTTTACTGAGTGGGGAGAACCTAGGTACAGTCATGCTCTGCTCACGCTTTCCATAACATTTCCACTTCTCACTTTCTCCGCTCTAACCATTTCTCCTCCAAGCTGACGTTTATTCAGCTCCTCTTATCCAAAAGCTGTTCCATGCCTTTGATTACCTCCATTATCCTTCACTGAACCTTGTTCTTTTTTGGAGACAGAGGAGTGACTGACACTGAAGACACAGGGAATCACGGATATAAAAAGGTGTTTCATGTAATTTTTTTTTTTTTTTCCCCCAACAGTAGCCTTGTGGTTGCCCAAGCCAAGGATGCAGGGAGGAAGAGGCTGTGGGCAGGTAGAAGCATGGACCCCAGACTCAGCTGGAAGTATAACTTCAGGCTGCCTATAAAATAAGTCAAGTATGCACCTTGAGCTGCTTGCGCTTCTGGGAAAAAAACAGTCCTGGTCACCTGCACGTGTTATTTTCTGATACAGCACCAGCAAAACAACCCCTACCAGGGTAAACAGGAAAAGCCTTGGCTTTTTTATTAATTACCTGTTCAGCTTCATTAATCTGTTAGCACACGCGCATTTTTCACCTAATCTAGAGTGGACACAAGCTTCCTTTTCTCAGGTACAAACTGCATACCTGGCACAGCATGCCTACACACAGGTCTGCATCTCCAAATTTCTGCCCAGGACATGGTTTTTTTTCCCCAAGATTTCTGCTGCCAACTGCCCTTCCAGACATGCTGTACAGGTCAGGGCGTCCCCAAAGCTGTATTTACAGGAGCTTTCCAAGTAGCAATTAGCAAAGCTTGGGGAATTTAACAATGCATCGATGTCTGGTGGCTGAAACGAAGCACTCTGTAGCCTAGGAAAGGGCAGAGAGGAACCTAGGGGCAGGAGAGTGCTCCACACGAGATGGTATTTCAACCTGCCTGGCTGTAGCCTGGACACACATATTCTTCAACAGTTGGGACAGGCACCCCTCAGCATTTTAATACCAAATACTCTACCCACCATTTCCTACATACTTATCACCATCACTTATCACCAAAAGCCATCAGAGATAGTATTTTGGCTTCCTAATAAGTATGTGTAAATCTCCTCTCAAAACAGTTGCTGATAGCCGTTCAACTATTCACTGGAAACAGGGACAGCACAGGAAGGCTAGGAAAAGCCTTCTTGTTTAAAAACATCTTCCAAATACAAATCCATGAGAACACAGAAAAACATTTAACAAATGAGCTAACAGAAAGCAACCTGTGAAAGAATCTCAGTAACCGTATCATCTATGGAACATTAAAACTGCAAGACCACAGAATAATTCTGAAAAACTATGTCCATCATTAAATAATTTACAAATTAGTCAACATTTCTCCAATAGGAGAAAGCTATTTACTAGGATCTAACTCACCATGGGAAAACAGCCTGGTGGATACCCCTGATGGACAAAGGCTGAGGAAAGCAAGGAATTAACCAGTTTCCCAAAAGACACGCAGGCCAGAAGTGTCCCAGAGCCTGTGCTGTCTGGCTGCAAACAATAAGGATGCCACCAGGCTCTGAATGAACACAAGTTTTCCACAACTGCAAGCCCAGCTTGCTTCATCTTTGCAATTCTAACTCACAGCCAGGCAGCAAAAATATAAAATTAGAGATCAACAAGATGGCATTCCCCTCATGACATCAAATAAACCCATCTTGAACAACTTCCAGCATGACTTCAACACAAAATAACATTTGCTGGTAGTAACATAATAGTTGAAATTTTATCTGCATGCTAAGAGCTGGGCGAACAGGCAGCAGCCCCAGGTTTATGCTCAGACTCCAAAGGAAGTGAAAAAAGTTCCCATAAAGCTGTCACTAAGTGCCTTTCAGATGGAGCCCACATGTCCATACATCCACTCTGTCAGCAGAGCACAAGGACGGCTACCAGAAGTTTTTATGCTTGCCCATGATGGGACATCAAAACCCAACAGAAAGCTGGGAACCTTGACAAAGAAATTCAAGGAAAGCCAAAAGGAACACGAGGAAACATGGCACAAAGCAGGACAGAAAGTCCATTCTCTACCTCCTATAAGCCGTGAACCAGCCTCAGAGCAACTCGGAGCCAGCACCAACGGCCAGTACTTTGCTAACACAGCGACATATGGCGCAGAGAAGGAAGGTGTACTCTATGGATCAGACTAACTAGAGACAGGTGTGGCTTATTTCCATAAGCTGCAGTCACTTCCTGCTTTCGCACCCTTCGCCTCTCCCAAGCTCCGTGTTTAAAGGAATTAAATGGGGAAACAAGGCTGAAACTGCTGATAGCAGCCTGCTTTGTGTAACTCATTTGCCAGGAGCCAGCTATGCTATTTAATAAGCAGCAAAGGCCAGGGAAGCTACCTGGGTCAAATAAGATCCATCTGAGCAAAGGATGCACAAAATACCTGCTCTAAACCCAAGTTAAACCTTTGTTTTTCAATTACTGCCATGATAACAAACCATCACTCCTCCCTGGGACTTACCCCCTCTCAGTGCACAGTGTGGCAGAGGCAGCAGTTGCACAGATCAGATCCCAGTATTCCTGGATACTGTGGACTGCATGAATTCACTCTTCAAGACTTTAAAACACAACCTGTGCACCACTTAGTACCAGAGCCATCTGCAAATCCTGCTGCGCCGACTCGCTGCTCCCACTTGTACAGGAGTTCAGATGCACACAGCTTGTGTGCAGCTGGGAAAAGCAGGGGGAGGGCTGCAGGGGAGTGAAGCAAAGCTGAGAAGAACCCCACGCCTTCCTGGAGGTTGGTCTGGTGCCACTGCAGGGAGCGAGCAAGGACAGCATTACACAGCAGCTCTGAGCTCAGGCAGTCCTGGCAGCAAAGTCATAACTTAAATGTCAGCACCACAAAACCCCATTTGCACCAGAAAACCTATTTGCAGGCAGTTACATGACTAATCACTATCCCCAAGGTGCTCTCACATGTGCAAGCCAATACCCAGAAACTAATGACAGTGCTTTTCATGCAGATCATCTCCCATGCGTTTGACATTTCACTAGGTTTTTTTAAACATCTGTTCTAGCCAACTGTTGCTCATTTAATCAGGAAATCTGAAGGCTGAAAATCTCAATGGCTGTTAACTACCAAGTAGCCTGTGCTGGAATTTAATTTCAACCGTTTCAAGCCCTAGCTATATTCATACACATTTTTCTGTTTCTAAACAGGCAACTTCAGCAAAAATCTTTACAGAAAGATACAAATACCTTGAGGCTCTGTTTCTGTGGAGTTACATGTGGTAGGTACCAGCATACCTGGCAATAGTAAATGTAAACAAAAGTCATTAAGACAAATTAAGTTCCAGCCCTAAAAGACTGCTTTGCGCACCATAATATCTGCTTGCATTAGTCACTGTTACACTCATACCAAGCAATCATTTGCTTGCATGGAGAGCAAGTTTCAATTTAAAAGAAATTCAGCACACAAGTTCAGCTGAAGGACGAGTTCTGTTTCTACAACAAGAGGTGTCCTGAATTATTTTAAGGCTCAAGTTCTGCAAAGCCAACATTTGAGGAAAGGGATGTTTTGGGGACTGATTCACAAAAGAAATGCCATTTAGAGCCACCTATGTGCTTTGTGACCTTGCAGCTTTGGAACGTACACTGCCATGGAGTGAGACAAGCACACAAATCAGACGGACGTTGAAGGTATTGAGGTGTCTGCAAGGAACTTCTCAACATGAATTACAAGGCATGCTGCATGTCCAACAGTGCTCGGTTCGAATTTTTATCAGCGGGAATAAAGTAGCTTTGCACTACACTTTCTTAAGTTCAACCCCTATTAAACCTGCAATCAACTTAAGTAATATATTATTCCATTATTCATAGGGTCTATTCAGAGGAAACAAAGGTTGAATCAGTACAGTGACAGGAGCTTCTGCTGTCTGGTACAAGCGTCTTCAGCACTCAATGTTTGTACAGCTGGGGAAGCAAAGGTAGGAATTTTTCAGGACTGATGAAAACAATCTTGGGTTTCATATCTAGAACAGCCACCACATAGTTGCCAGCATTCAGAAAGCAGCAATGACAGAATTAACCCCTGCCCATAACAATTAACTTTGTATGCAACACACACACACACACAAAAATTCCTCCATTTTAGCACCTT
Organism: Numida meleagris; assembly: GCF_002078875.1. Classification (NCBI taxonomy): domain Eukaryota; kingdom Metazoa; phylum Chordata; class Aves; order Galliformes; family Numididae; genus Numida; species Numida meleagris. Next base: position 1,501,559 of record NW_018362987.1, read on the forward strand.
TGATTTTAAGTCACAGTATTTTTCTCATTATTTCTGTTTACTGACTGTATTTTCGATGATATCTGTGGAAGCGCTACTCAACATTTTATTGTACAGCAGTTGAGATTGAGAGGCATGCTGTCCTGTGATTGTGGTAGGAGAGGGGCTAAACCTAGCTTTCCTAAAACCAAGTTTGCTCTGGGCACTCATAGGAAGAATTACAACTGGAACAGGAGGAACCACAACAGAGAGCTGCTTTTCTGCTGTATCCCTCACAGAGGCTGCTCAGGACCAGCCAGTTTAGTCTCACCAATTTTCAAGCACTTCTGAAGAAAAAGGAAGCACTTCGCTAGCCAAGGGCTGTGAGCACCAATGCCTTATTTCATTCAGTGTGCTAGTCACTCAGGTTACACATAAACAAATAACTGCTTTAAAAACCACATTCTTTCCTCAAACATCTCTACAGTTCAATAGCTCTCGCTTTCATTTTCCAGTTCTTACATTAGTCATGGAGCCTTTCAGCACAGATCAAACCCAACACAATAAAAGAACCTAAAAAGATGCCCCTCAACAAATCCTTGGGCAACTTCAAAGCATTACTGAAAGGGAAAAAAACAACAATCCATAACGACAAGCAACAAGAAAGGGAACACGCCCAGTTTATTTTCTCTTTGCAGGTCAATTTATTTATGTTTAAGCCAGAAGTGGGAACACAAATCAGGCATTCCACCTGTCCGTCTTGCTGTCTACTCCATAGATCACTCTGGTTTCAACAACCACAAAGGCAAAGATTGACTTGTAAGCAGTCTTTTTGTGGTATTTATACACAAACTACATCCTCTGAAGTTTTGTTCTTAGATAACCTCAACTGAAAGGAAAAAGGGACCGACCAAACCTATCTTTCAGTTGACTTCTCCTAAGATTTTACAACTCAGTACTGGAGTTGGGCTGTTTTCTTGAATGGAGATTGCTACGCTGGCACAAACAATATCTAAGCTAACAGAAAATTGACTCAATCATTTTATGTTCGTTAGCAAGCAATGATTTTGAATGGAAGGCTCACTCAGAAAAACCAGCCAGTACAGGTGCCAAAAGAAAACAGTGCCATGCAGCTGCAGGACATGAAGTCAGTTATTACAGCTACCCGAGTGAAGACCACAGGCTGCTGCCAGCACTGAAGGCTGCCACTGGCACACACACAAAGAATGATTAATCCAAAGCAAAATGGATACTCATCAGCACAAGTCCAAAATGAGAATGCATCCAAATCCAGGTCACATTTAGTATCAGTTTACAGTAAACAACACATCGAAAAGCATACTACTCCAAAACACACGTCCTTCAAAATGCAAAATTCACTTGCTTACTTGGAATTGCTTTCCTGCGCAGAACACTCGACACATCAGGTTAGAAGCTCATTGTGACCATGACAGCCCAGAAGACCCGCTGCTGGCTGCTGCTCATGTCCTCAGAGGGTCACTGTGAAAAACAAGTAACTGTGCATTCAGAAAGCAGGGCTACTGGCCAGCCTCCTATTAAAAATATTAGGGGGATTGTAACATGAAGATTCTCTCAAGATCTACCCAGAGCTGGGATATACAGTAAAGCACTCCACTGACATAGGCAGCTATTTTAAAGAGTATTGCCCTGCAGACATGGAGAGAGAAAATTCCCATGTCCATACAAGGTCTACAGCAGCATTTGTCGTATCTGGAGGGGTCTGGAGTGCTTCCTGCCCCTTGTCCAGTGGGGCACAGCACTGTGTGGAGGGAGGAAAGACCAGAAGGAAAAATATCCCCAAATACTCTCTGAGGGGAGCTGGTAAGTCACCCAGGCTCTAAAGCAGGCATCAAAAGAGGTAACTGCTGAGCTGGTGCACAGGAAGCACAGGAGGAGGGCTGAAAGCCTTCTGAAGTGGTCTTCAAGCTAACCAAGTCCACTTACAAGAGGGAAAAGCACACCAAAGCAAAGACAAAATGTAAAACCAAAATATGCTTGACCAGAATCCTCCAAGGGTGGCACAGTGGCAACAGGCTTTTTCCCAGTCCCTTAATTGCTTGGCTCTTATCAAGCTGTGTACAAGCCAACGGTAGGGCTGGCAGCAGCAGACAGAACTGGAAGGAACTCACTCGTCATCCAGCCCTGCATTTTCAGAGGGAGACCAGAATGGGGAGACTGGAGCTCTGCCACTTGCCAAGAAGCAGGAGGGCAGGGCCAGCTCAGTACAGTGTGCAGATAAGGAGAAACAGATGGCCCTGCTCCCCTCACATTCGTTAGAGAGCTGCTGCTCAGACACTTCCATACAAACACTTAGTGGGGAAAAATTCCATACCACCTGCTGAAGCAGAACTGAATACAAACCACCCTCGAGCAGAAAGCAAGCAGTGATTCCTGCCCGGTTTGACTCTAGGATTGCTTGGAAATCCATATTTGGATTGCACATGATGTTCCAGTCTCATTTTCTGGATTGTTTCATGGAAGCACTTTGGAGACAATGGCAGCACGCCATCGGATGCATGCTGACCCAGCATGCCCAAGCACCACCCACACATCTCCAGTAAGGCCAGCCCCATTTCCACAGGTCACTGAGCCTTATCTCCTGGCAGCAGGGACCCTCCCAAGCACACTGTACTCCCTGCCCGCATGTTCACCTGCCAAGCTTCACAAAGTTTGAAAACCACTTGCCAGCTGATGTAACACTGTCTGCACCCAGGCACAAGGCTCCCAGCACAGTTTGCCTGCTCCTTCAAAAAGGACTGGTCCTTACAACAGACCATAAACCCAATTATTTGAGAACCAGCTGCATACCGGAAAGCAGGAGTGATTCACAGCAATGCTGAATTCCTTTCACCACTGAAGTTGCACTGGTGATAGAGCTGTGGCAAGCTTTGATGAAGCTCATTCTGCCTGCTTGTGGCACACACACAGCCACACAGTGCTTTTTGAGTAACCTGATCCTTGATATTGGAGGTCTTTCCCAACCTTGGTGATTCTATGATTCAATGTATTACACACTGTATGCTTTTCAGAAATAAAGGCCTCCCTTACCTAACTCACCAGGCTGGCTCCCCAAGCTCCTCCATCTCCTACCCCTCTGAGAGCAGAAACGGCTTCTGTGCCATGGGGCCATGGGTGCCAAACCCTACACCTGGCTCCCCAGAGGCATGCTCCAGCCTCTCCATGGAAGCAGCTCACTTCTGGAGTTGCTAAGCAAAAGCAAGCTGCAATGGCATGAGGGAAGCCCACTTCTATTTCAGCATGTGGGATGACAGCATTCAGCTCCGTGATACCACTTGGTTTTAATATCTGCAGCAATGCAAAAATAATCAGCTAGGAGGCATTTCTGATTGTTTTGGTGCTACTCATTTCTGAAGGTGGAGAAGAAATACCGTTGTTTTCATGGCACTCAAACACCCCATGGAGCTCATTTACTTTATATGCACCGTTTCACATCGTCTGACCCAATGCACTGCAGCAGCAGGTATGTGCATGCACACTCACTTCACGCTCCAGGCAGGCTCAGGGCTAAACCTGCACCTGTATCTACTGCATTTAAATAAGACTGCAGCTTGCAGAACCTGCAGGACTTCCAGAAAGAGTATGCAATCCCTTCCATTAACATTCAGATGTTTTTCAGGTGAATGCTACCACCATCATCAACTATGCAGAACTGCAAGTGAACCAACAGTCGAAACAATTTCAGAGAGCATGAGTCCGTAACTAAGTACCAACGGCCATTCTCCAAGCCACAGAATTCAACATTCCTCCTTGTCCTGTATCTGCAAGGCACAGACACAAAGCTGTGGAGACAGGGATTCTCCTCTTCCTACCCATCAAGTATGCGCAAGCAGCAGCGCTACATACAGAGCGCGAGTGGGCTGTTCCTACACCCTTCTCCAGCACAAACTGCAAGAACAGGAATGTCTGCAGAAGCTGGATTAACTGTCTGCCAACTGCTCCTTGGAAAAGGCATCTTGCTGCTATATTTTAGGCTTACATCCAATTTACTCTTTTGACTTTGTTTGCAAAAGACAAAATATTTTGGCTCCTATTTCCATTATAGGAAGCTTTAGAGGCAATTGCCCACTGCCACACACTGGATTTTTAATCACTGCTCAGTGAAGTGTTACGTCCCCTTCACCTTTTTTGCATGGGAAGAACTTAGCACAACAGTTGACATGCTGCAAAGAAGAGCCCTAACTTCCCAAAGCCCCAAGAAAGCTGTTAGTGTTATGACTGATGGCAACACAGTCCTGTGAAGTAGCAATATTTGTTCACAGGATTACCTGTGCTTAGCTCTTCTAGCACCTGAGACCCTGAAGAGACCAGACAAAACAGATGCTGCTGCTTGCAGGAAGCACTTCCATCACTATTAAATGGTTCTGCGCTTCTGTGGAAGGACACAACTGGTCTCATTCTCACAGCTCAGACATCTGCGCTGTGAGAATACTGTATAACTATGTTATACAGTGCTCCAGCCTGTATAATGCCAGCAAACACAGCACACCACCTCATCTTGATTACATTTATGCTGCAAGAAAGACAAAGCATGGCTTTTAGAAGTGTCAACACTAGTTAAGAGGCCAAAATGTTGAAGTCCCTTACTGAACTACAGCAGACAGAGAAGTCACAGGAAGGGAAGTCAGCTTCCAGTGAGAACTAACCCCAAACGCCCTTTGACCACTGCCTGGATTTACTTTTCGGTCACAATGTACAAGACTAAACCAGAAGTATACAAGAAACAATAATCGCGTTCACATGAGACGGTTGGTCTCTTCCACTGTTTCCAGCATCACCATTCCTCCCTCAATGAAACTAACAATAGTTAATTACAATAAAGTAAGTTATTACTACACTGGAAAACATTAGGAAAAAAAAAGAGAGAACATCTTAACTAACTCAGTCTGGTAATTTTCAGTATATTCAGTGTTTTATTCAGAGTGGACCTACCTAGATAATTACCGCATGTTACAGAAACGCAAGGTCTCATTATTTAGACAGATCATATTTTCTGAATCAATATTTGGAAAAGTCTCAGCTTTGATGCTCATCTCAAGGTACACTGCTGTAACAGGGTGACACGCTGCTGACAGGCTGAGAGAGCTGGGGCTCTTCAGCCTGGAGAAGAGAAGGCTCTGAGGAGACCTTATAGAGGCCTTCCAGTACCTGAAAGGCACCTAGAGGAAAGCTGGGGAGGGACTTTTTATAAGGGCGTGTAGCGACAGGATAAGGAGAAATGTTTTTAAAGTGGAAGAGGGTAGATTTAGATGAGATATTAGGAAGAAATTCTTTACTGTGAGAGTGGTGAGACACTGGAACAGTTTGCCCAGCGAGGTTGTGGATGCCTCCTCCCTGGAAGCATTCAAGGCCCGGCTGGATGGGGCTTTGAGCAACCTGGTGTAGAGGGAGGTGTCCCTGCCTATTGCAGGGGGGTTGGAACTAGCTGATCTTAAAGGTCCCTTCCAACCCAAACCATTCTATGATTCTATGATAACAGCTTTCTGAACATTCACTGTCTGCTGCTAAACAAGCTTCCAAAATGTACATGCCTTGAATACTGGCAAACCCATCAAGGGTTCCCTCAACTTGCTATCAGGAAACCTATGTAAAAAGATAACAAACCTCTTCCCAAAAAACCTGGAAATTACAGGCCTTTGTTTCATTCCATGACCTTTTGAGTGACATGCAGTGTGTGCTTACCAGGCAAAGCTTTTAGCAACAAGGAAGCTGCTGCTCTTGGAATGTGTGGTAACAAGACTGGAGTTTCCCATCTTCTGTCAGTAGTGACGACCACTTTGAACAACACTGCTTATTTCTACTCACCGAACCTGTGATTGACATCTCATTTGGATCATTTTCCATGGGTCTGTACTTGTTTTGGCCTGCTAGGAGCTGGAGGAAGACTGGTTGCAAGCTGAGGACTCCACACCAAGCATGGGCCACACGGGGCTAAGGGGACGGAGACAGAAATGGTTCACCTCCACTGAAAAGCAACATCATGCATCAGAATTTATACTAAGCTTATGACAGGAATGCTTTTGGGTGTGACATAAAGCTGACCCAGAAACAAACCTCCTCGCTTTAAACTTAGCTCTTTCTGTTTCCCACATGTCTGAAAACAACAGACCCTTCAACATGTCCCATCTTTGCCGCCTTAAAATGAAGAATTGATACAGAGCAGCAAGGCATCAGTTTCCCCTCCAAACAGAAGGCCTCAGTGTTTCTACCAGACTTCATGACACCACCTACTAATTACTTCTTGGGGCTGGTTTTGTGATGAGCTCAGTTACAGACTGTGCAACCTGGGGAGGTTAAAAGAAACAAGCGCAGCACAAAACCAGATCTGTTGGGCTGGTTTTCAGCTCTAGCAGGGTTAAAAATGCTAGTTCAGATTCGCTTTTGGGAACACGATCCTCCACTGGTGACTGAATGCCTCCTTTGTCAGCTACCCGGTAAGGACACAGGGTGCGCTGCGCTCAGTGCATTCCGTTCCAGAAGTACTAGTGGATGCCAATGGTTTTGCTGAGCAGAGAGGCCAGGGCACACTTAACAGGACAGCAGATGTGCTGGTGAGTTTTTTGGAAATAAATTAAAAACAAAAAAAAAAACAAAACAAAAAAAACCCAGCAGCATTCTCCACATATCTGGCAAATATACCAAAAATGCTTCCAAGCAGCCTTCCCTAAGTTACTGCAGCAGCTAAAGATCTTCTGAGTACACAAAAATGCGTTGTTAGCAACACTTATATGAAATTTATAAAGGAGACTTCTTGGCTTAAAGATAAAAACATTCGCTCTTAAAATATTCTTCAATATTTTGTACATGGGCCTTTTCTACAGAGCAGATTTACAGGACAATTGTGATGGTACAGAACAGCTAATATTGCCACGTACACAGTGCTTGAGCAACCACCCCATTTCAGCCTCCTTTTTGATCCACCTCGCTGCCCAAGGAAGCTTCACCAAACAAAGGCTGTAAAATGGAAAACTGGAAGCTGCCAACATCCAGGTAGATCTATGGCCTCTTCCTCCTGAGCTGTTCCCATCTGAGAGATCTCCAGCTTAGCAAAATCACCAAGTATTGCTCTCACAGTTCCTCCAGGCTGAAACCAATATGTGTGATATCTGGGAGTACTTTTTGCAGAGATTCCCTTTGGTGCTCCCATGAGGCACTAAGTTTGGCATTCACTTCTATTATTACCCCTGAATCCAGTCACCACAAGCTTCAGTGCTTTTATTTTCCTGCCATCCCCATGCAACAAAACAAGTTCACAACTGTTCTGCTGCACAGCCCAACCAAAGCATAAGAACAGCTGCGCCATGCACCCTGTCTCTGTCTGAGCCTCTGACTATTTTCAGCCACAGGAGTTGCCTGAGTCTGTATTTAGAACCCTCCGGGACTATCTTATCCAAATATTTGTTCAGCTCCCCTTGATTCCATTTAAACTGTCCACAACACTATCTGGCAAAGGGTCCAACACATCCATCACAGCGTCAGTGGGGAGCCTATGTGCCACTGTGCGCAGCTTGGGATTCTAGTCTCTGCTGCTTCCCATCTCCCACGCAGATGGGTGGAAAGAAATCCCCATTTCTGGTTTCCAGGCTACTTACAGATTCAAGTAGGTATGTTCACACCACTACCTAATTTTTTAGTTATCACAAGGTGTTGGTTTTCTTCCCTCAGATCTCCCACAAACAGAAGCCAGGTTAAAATCCACAGGTTGAGAACACTCTGTAATAACACATGGGAGAGGCCTGAAAACACCTTTCTTCCCACAAAACAGCAAATACCAGAAATGTGAGTTTCCTCAACAAGAAAAGTTATACAGAAACAGGTTCCTCCACCATTCCAAAGATGCAGCACTAAGATTCCCAAGCACCACAAGTGGCAGCACGACTGATTCTAATGACCGCACACCCATGTCTCCAAGAACCCACTGCAAAACTATACTCACCAGATCCCTTCCCAACAACATTGTTGCCACTACTCCTGGTCCATTTTTCTAGAGCCGAACCTGATCACGCTGTCAAGACAGCATTCCTCAAGCACATTGCAGAAATACATCATGAGGCTTAACTGCGCCTAGTTGCTGTGCAGCAATACTTGGTGACAATTTGGGGGATAAAAAATTACTGTCAGCCATTTCATGCAAAAATAAAGCTGGTTACAGAAAACAGTAGTTTTTCACATTAAAAAATGGCTTGGGTTGTAGTACTCTGATCAAAATGGACATTTGCATCTGACACATTGCCCCAAGCAGCCCACTCCCAGCCCTCAGCTATGCCAGGGTTCCTTGTTCGCCTGCAGCGTTCCTGATGGCTGCATTCCAGGAGGGGGCAGCCTGCAAGTACTTCATACAGAATGTGAAATGCTTTGTTTATCCAAAAATATTTTAGCTCCAAGAGATATGAAAGCAAGATTTAGATTTCAGCATTTGCACAGTGAAGAGATGCAACTCCTACAGATACTGCTAGAAAGTTTGTTCCTTGAGGCTTCCTAGCTGTAAAATATATCTTGCAAAAACAAAATTACAGCAAACCAAAAGTGAAGCATAAAAATAATAATGGAGAATTAAAAAAAAAAATTTGTTACAGCAAGAAGAGAGAAGCAAAAGACATTCAAAGGGTGCCACTGCACTCCTGCTCCCTTTGTTAGGAGCAGATCAAGGTAGGAAAACCTTTCTGCTGCTGAGAGTAAGACAAAACTTATGGGATCTTCCGCATTAAGCATCTCTGGAAAAACAGAATAACATAAAACAAAAGGAGCTTCCCTGCAGCCTGACCCCCAATTTAACTGCAAAAGTGAAATCTAGCTACCAGCAGATCATCTGTTAGCACTGAAGTTTTACAATGTTCATACTATCTTAAAAATAGAAATCTGCCCCTAGCTTGTTATTTCAGTCGTTACTTAAGATGAGGAATTAAGCACATCAGTCATCAGAGACAAAATCATGACAGTCAACAGGATAGGACTTTCAAACAGAACACTCAATTCAACATAACTCAATCACCCTCAGTTACAGAACTGGGAGACAGGACAATTTAAAATGTTACAGCTCAATAGCTGCACCAAAGTATCTCCTTTTCCAGATGAAAGCCCTTTTCACTTAAAGACGGCATGCCCTTCACATACTTGATTCCTGATCTCGACAACTGCAGTAGCCCCACCACACTGTCTCAGCAGCAGCTGGTGACTAAGGCACTTTTCTGCGCCCAGTCCTTACTGAGCTCCACAGGCTCTCAGTCCCACAGCTCCAGGCGCACGTTTCCTCGGGCTGTGGTTTTGCTGTTGGCCTGTGCCAGGGAATTCCCAACCACAGGCTGACTTGCAGTGGCCCACTGCTTCCGTCAGCAGATTCATTCATCAAGGGGCTTATCTCAAACTGCACTGCAAATGTAGAAGTAACTATACATAAAAAGAATAAAGTCCATCTCTTAAGAAAGTGATCTGGAAGTTATGGAAATGCTTTTCTGCTCTTCTGCTAACTTCACTAGATGTAGGTTTGCGGCAAGGCAATACCATAAACTTTAGTATGTTTAAGTTACAAAATGCTGGGAGATCCTATGGAGCATGAAAACAATAAAATAGCAAGTTTTGACACTGCCAAAAACATATGCACAGAAAACTGTGCAGTTTGGTAAGCTGTTGCGGGATGAGGGTGGCTGTGGGTCACTCGAGCGACTGTACGAGCAGGGAAGTAGTGCAGAGTATATTGCTATGGAATAATACTGGGTAAACAGTCAGCAAGGCTGGAGGGTCCTTGGAAGGAGAAATAATCAAGTAAAGCAGGACCCAAGGACAAAAGAATCAGGGAGTTAGCTGTAGGGCGCGGGGGTGGGTTGCTGTGCGGCTATGCCTGTTCAACAAGTTGTAATCGCCAATCAGGGGTCAGGGCTGGGGGCAGCCCCACCAATGGTGGTTTGCCAAGTGTAATACTGTTTCTGTATATGCTGTGAAGTACTGCAATAAACCGGAAGCCTCCATACTCATATTGAGATTGTCATATTTCCCCGCACCGTGTAGCGTTCGGCTCCAAAGCCCCTGGGAAGATCCGCGGCAGTAAGCCATTTCCTTTGTTGCAAGGTAGTAACTAAGGCACGGATCCTCACAGTTTGGGTCTCACCCACAAACTGGAGTTCACTCTGTGTGGTCAGAGAGCTCAGGTGCACAGAAACTGCAAGAAGTAACACCAAGACAATTCAGTATGCAAAAAAATGAAAGCAACAAAGAAAGTAGGTTGGAATCAACTTTGGTCAGCTCAGTGCGTCCCCTCCACGATGGTCTCTGATGAGACCTCTGGCACTAACAAGCAGAACAAACCACAGATTTTATGTGAAAACTCAGCTTGGGCCAAAGCTCAGAATAATTTCAGTCTCCAAAACACCAAAGAGTGCATTTAACAAGGCACAATATCGAGAGCAAATCACAACCGCTACATGACAGTAAAACCAGACTTTGCTGTCTATTTTTCTTACAGCAGGGACAAAATTGGTTAGCACAAGACACACTAAGTACCAAATCAGCTTAAAAGCAACATGCAAAGCCATCTGCAGTATTTCCTGAGGCACAAAACCAAAAGCAGTAAATCATGCAAGATTTTGCACGGTGTCAGTAAAATCAAAAATAGAAAGGAAGGGCTGACCCCACCTCCAACAGCTGGGGTCAGGAAAGCAGGCTTCCTCCACCAACAGGACCTCCAGGTTTCACCACAGCCCTGCTATCTTAGAAAAAGATCGCTTTTGTTTAATCTCTAGAGACTTGCCTTACAGCACACTTGGAGCAAAGCCTCACTCTGAACCAAACAGAGACAGGCATGCAAATAGTACCAGGGCTGCTGCACACTTTGAAAATGGGACAAAGTAAAAAACATAGAGGCCTTAGCCTTTGGAGTCAGTACAAAGAGCAATATGCAAAGCTGCCTGGTACTGCTGAATTTGCACGTCAATCCTAAAGCAGACAGAGAATGCAGCTCAGAATTGACCTTCAGGCTCCCTGTCCCTTCACATTCTTCTGCTCAAGCTCCAAAACCTGTACAAGGACATCAACCCATAACACATTTGTGTTGGTTTCCTCCAGTGAAGTCACTCCATACACCACAGACCAAAAAACCACTGCCAGGCACCTATCAGGCCCTGATTTAAATCAGTGGTATACCACTTCGTTAGCTTTTCACATCACTGCAGATGAAAGGACAGAAAAATGTATACCCTTCACTTCCAGAGATTTACAAAGGTTACACTCCCCACAGAGAAACTGTACAGACCTTGCATCTTCTTCAAAACCTATTTTTTAACTTGGAGGCTGAATTAAACACAGGCACAGAGAAGCACAGCTGAGTTTGTGAGCAGCTCCAACCTTACCAGACTTTGCTGACCAGAAACCTCTCCCCACCTTGTGAACGCTGCTGTGAGGAAAAGGAGAGCTGAAACTTGGCATGCTACCATGTTTCCCGTTCCTTTGCATAACCAATCTTACTTTCCGGATCTGAAGCAGAAGGTAAAGAAAGGATGGCACAGGCACAGCAGCTGCCAGCAGGTTTGAAAAATCCCAAGAACAAGATGTTTCCATGTCACACGTAGTCACATGAGCTACATCTTCTGCTTGCATTCAGCAATTCCAGAGTCGCAGCCACAAGATTTACGCTCTCACTCTGATGCCACCTTCCCACATGGCTTCCTGCAGTCACAAGGTGCTCACAAAGAGCACCTACCAGCCTCACTGACTAGATCAAGCACTGCTCTGCTGCCTCTTGCTTAATATGGAAACAGTAGGATTAAACAAGCTGGGTTTGGAGAAGACAGCTGGAGAAGGTCACTTCCGAGTGGTGCTCTGCAAGGAAATCCGTGGTAAGAGAATACAAAAGTTAGCAAAGCCCTTTTGTAATAGTTTGTCATAGCAGAGAGGTGCAAGTAACACCTGCAATGCATACTTGCTATGTGGAGTACAAGAAGCTGCCTCAGAGGAGGAGCTGGTGCTGGGGCATAAGATATTTTAATAAGCCTGCTTATCTCCAGCATCACTCTGGGTTTCCTATGCAACCTCAATGCTTTTGCACTCCAGAGAGTTTTGCCATGATTTCTGTATTTTGACAAGGCCTGCACCCCTTAGTCCTTCTGAGAGCTGCTGTGGAGAACTCTGATGCCATATCCAGCTGCCAAGCTGTGGCTTGTGACAGAAGTTCCCCAAGGGGGTGAGGTGTGGAGCAGGAGGAAGGAGGACCTCCCGCCTGTGGTCCGCTCCTTTTACACACATTGCTGTAGGACCGAGCTGGTGCTGCACAGACCTGAGGGATTCACAGCACTTTCCAAACAAGTTTGTCAACAATGAAAACATCACTTTGGCATTCACACCATGGCCCTTATTCAGAGGCCATCTCCTGTAAGGCATCGTTACTCAAGTTTTCCATGAAGTTAATAAATGCCGAACAGCCTCTTCCAGTTCTAATGATTTAGGAATGATTTTCCCAACTGACTAAGAAAAGCTGCAAAAGCACTAAATTGGCAGGAGAAAGGAAAATGAGCTCCAGCAATGTATTTACAAATTTGACCAGAACACAGCATTGTATCCTTTAAAGGAACCAGGAAACTCTACAAAGGGAGTAAGGGCTACTGGGGCCACAGGGAAGCCTCACGCTCAGGACAATGACTGCCAGCAGAAAGCACCTCCCATACACACCACAGACCCTGAACTCCCTCCATAATGCCTTATTCCAAAGGGATAATGCTAACCTAATTCCAAAAAGAGCCCTGGTGCCATAAAACATCAAAATCACACTAAACAAACATGTTTGAAAACGGCCGTTTCTGCTCATTTCTGTATAGCAGTCCAGTGACTGCCTCTAGTCCTATCACTGCTACCTGCAGTGGAAGATGTATTTTGGGAGTTGGCCACCTTCAGTCCCCAACGTAAGAAGTAAATGTATGCACCAGCAGGAACCAGCTCCTCAGAAATACCAGCAGTACAACAACCTTCCCACAAAAGCCACTTTTACCACAGATCTTACAACTCAGATGGCCTTGGATCTAGCAACAGCCTGCTTTTCGGCAGCACCAGCCCCAGCTAGAGGCCTCTAAAGCAACCCCACCTCAGGGTCAGCAGCAGGAATCTGCTCCACCCCTCCATCTACAAGCCCGCTGGCCTGCCAAGGAACTGCAAATTCTGCTGGACCATCTCCTTTGCAGGGAGGGGATGCTCTTCTCCCAGCCAGCAGCCACACCAGCTCTCCTCTCCTGCACCAGGGGTGGAAAGCTGTGCCTGCATGCTAGCAAGGACCTCTCTCGCAGCTTCACAAGCTGTTGCGTTTTGGTTGCTAAAGGAATAAGGAGCTGAGCATCCTCCCACATTCCCTGGAAACCAGACAACCACATCCACAGGCAGGGCAGCTCATGGCCCTGCAGGATGCTTGCTAACAGCCCAACAGCTGAGCAACAACTTTCCAGAGTGAGGTACACAAAGAGACTGAGCAGCCTGCGTGGCTGCAAAAGGTTCCAAAGTAGTTGCAGGTTCTACTGCCATCAGAGGTCTCATCAGCAGGTCTTTGTGCCTGTGATTAAGGATGGATATGCTGACCCAGCAAAGGCGGCTATTGTTTGATTATGGGACTCCTCTCCCCTCTCTCCTTCTTGCACATCAATGCTCAAGCTGTGGACACCCAGCACACCCAGGGTGCGAGCACCCAGCAGGTCTCTGCGGTGAGCTGGGTGCTGCTCTGCAGAGGGCTCCCTGCAGTCTGCCACTGGAGGAGCGGTGCTGCCCTCATCCTGCACACCTCATTCACAGCAATGGAACACCAATCCCAGTCAGAGAGGGGCTTGGCTCAGGGCCACCCAACAGGTGCAGAGTGGTCTGTTTTGTCTGCTAACGGTCACTGTGACATCCTCACTTACAAATATAATATACATATTGTCAACGGTTTACGGGCATTAGGCCCGATTCCGTGACGAAGGGGACGGGGGACCCACGGGCCCACATCCTGGGAAAAAGGGGAAAGGGGAAAAGGGTAAGGAGATGGCCCTGAGAGCAAAGAACAGCGGCAACAATCTGAGGAGAAACAAACTAATTTACTAAATAAGATATTGGAATGCAAAACAACACACTATAATACAATATAATTACAATTTAAGCTGATAAATCCAATACAGAGAGAGAGAATGTCCCAAAATCAAGGTAGGCCTTACTCTACTACCGACGATAAGACGGCTGGAGAGCGAGGTGCTGCCAAGACGAGAGATGGGCGGAAAAAGGGGCGAGGTCTCGTGATCTGCAAGTTTTTATACTGCGAGCTTCTATCTTTTCCCTCCGGCTGGAAAATGGTAACAAAGGAGCAAAGTACCGTGGGGACTGTAGTAGTCCTTCTCTTCTGAGAACTAGGTACATCCACTACATGATGTTATGATGTGGAATACCAATAACTGAAAATCATAAAACCATGACACATATATATGTAATATATATAGCTCTGTGAGCTCCCAGAGTTGGCTTTAGTGGTGCCAAACCGTTCCTAGAAGATAGACCAGCCGAGATGGGATGTGGGATGCTACTTCTGAGGAATGAGCTGAGTTTATGGATGTACATCAGCACGCCCAGCTCCCCTGCAGTCCCAGCTCAGTGACAACAGGACAAGTGCTATCCCTGCTGCACATCCTGCATGGTTTCTGGCTGAAGGGTTATTATCCAGTCTGCAAACAGAGGTAATTAGCTCAGTAGCACAGCAGCACATCTTACAGGCTGAATGTCAGCATGGAGCTGTTACGTGGAACTGCCTGGAGGATCACAGCAACGTCCTACAGTTCTTAGGATGCACTAACATGAAAAGACCAAAAACTGTTGTGAGCATGGAAACAAGATTCCCTGACTGCCAACAATGAAATCCCAACCTATGAAGCCAAAAGATGTTTTTGAATAGTTGTTTTGAATTTTTGTTCGCGTCCAGCTACAAACAGACAGTGTTAAAGCAATTATAGCACGTGAGGGATTACGAAGTTAATCCAAACAGCCTGCACTTAACATGCTGAGCACTTTGTGATATTAGCTCAGGTCTAATGGGAAGAAGCACACAGCGGTTTTAAAGACTGGCGGGCACTCAACAAAACAGCAAAGGAAATTCCCTGCAGGCTGCTACAGTGATGCCAAGCAACACAGTGTGCAAGGATGAATGGAGCACTTCTGGTTGTTACAGCAAGACCCTCAGCCTTGGAGCCCTCCAAAGCCCCGCATGGAAACACCAGCCACTGCCGGCATTCACTCCCAGTAACACTACCTATGCCTGCGGACATGAGGATGTACGGATCTCTGCCTTCTCAGTGCAGACACACATTTTCTTGCAAGCGTTCTCCAATAAATGGTGAACAAAGTATCAGAATGCAAATAATCCACATCTGATAAATGTGCTTTGGGCTCTTTCTAAAGTCTCCTTTGATAAGCCATCTACATTTCAAAAGGGAGAAAAACTGAAATAGGAGATTATACACACAGGAAAATAAAGGCAATATCTGACGAGTCTTTTTTAATTTGCAGATAATTGCTCATCACTGCAAAATACAGCTTTTGTGCCGTTTCAAAGCAAGTAGATAAGAAATCCTAAGCTGTTACTAATATTGCTTATGGCAAATAAAAATCTCTCCCAGCATGGTTGTATCACTGTATAACCAAACATTCATGCTGGCAACCCCCAGGCACTGCAGGACACAGATCACCACATTCTACTGTGGCATTTCACAGGGGACTCCCCACGCTCACATCCACCCCTTCCTCTCCATCCTCGCTCTGCTGTAGTTTCTTCGTATTCCCTCCTGCCTGGCACACAGCTACCCCCACACTGCCTTTGTTCAGCACCCCAGCTGCAACCATCCAACTTCAGCATCCCATGTAATTTCAAGGAACTGCAGCTCAGCCCCACATGCATGCAAAGCCAGCCCTATGCAGCTACCCAAGCCTCCTAGCATGCAGCACCCTGTCCCATGCATACAAGCATGGCTTTGGCACCCTGGCGTGGTGCTCAGCTGCTGAGCACAGCTTGTCGATGCACAGTACATTTTCACTTGACAGCAGCAGGAGAGCTCACACCAGCAGAGTGTAGGAAACACCAGCTCCGTGGCGGGAGGTCAAAGTGTGGAAGCGAGAGATTGTATGGAATCAGTCCAAGGCAAAACTTCTGAAAAGCACTGTTCTACCTAGGGAGGCATGGGTTTATGCTGCTAGGAGAAGCCAGTAAACACCACTGTTGTGAAACCTTTCCAACCAAGGGTAGCACTTTAGCATTCTGCCTTAGGAAAGGTGCAGGGGTGGGCCTCCTGTAGGTGGTGTGAGTTGTTTCTCCATTTAATCCTTGGTTGTTTTGCTAAGGTTAAGAATAAATAAAAGAGTTAAATTCTGTGCAGACTGTCCTCTATGAAAACACTTTACACATAGCACTCAGACAAAAGGTGTTCACGCATTAAATAAAACCATACATCAGACAACTGAAGAAAGCGCAGCAGAGTTTAAAGCCCACCAGCCCTGGTGCTGACCCTTCTGCATCAGCACCTGGAATAACAGCGGAAGGAGTGGTAAATTTAACCTGGAACAACAGAAAAGCACTATGTTCTGTGCCATTTTCACATAAGTATATAAGGTTAAGTTAGGGTCAGCCATGACCCTGCAAAGATGCTGAGCACGAGGACTTCCATCTTGCTGGATCTTGCCAGCTGTCACCACATCGTGATTAACAAATGAAGTTGCGTGAGGACACAGTCCCTCGAAACCTGAGCTGTCTGCTCAGGGCTCCTGATGATCTGCCCAAATGCCAGTTTGCAAATGTTTCAATACTTTCCCACCGAAGCAATTCATTGTCTCAATCTGCCATTTTAACAAATCCAAGCACAATTCCACTAGAACAAATCTCAGCACTCCCAGCATTAAATTTGCAAGTGACATGTAATGGCATAAAGTGCAGGTGAAGCTGAGCTAAGCCACTAATGGACCAGTGAGGAAACTTCTATGGCTCCACGATGCAGTGCTCTTTTTAGCTTGAGGAAATGATGGTGTAGGCTGCACTGGGCAGAAAAAGATACCAGCAGCTTAAAAATGTGCCTCAAGCCACAGTGGCCAGAGATGTGTCCTGCAGACCTACTGCCCGGCATCTTCTGCAGGCAGCTCGAGAGCAAGCAGCACACACACCGCACACCAGGGTTCCCTCCTTCCCAGCTGCAAGGTTCTCTGCAGTCCTGCTGCTTTCTGACTACACACACTGGCACAAGTAAAGCCTACTGTCAGGAGAGATGCTTTTGAGGTACTTGATTATTTGCTTAAAAAGTAACAAACTACATGCAGCACAGGGAAACTAGTCACACCTGGGAGTTCCTTAAGATGGATATTATCTTTAACAACCAAAATCAAACCTGATTTGTCAAAACCATAAAACATATTTGGGATGAAAGCACCACAAGAACCCAAGGTTTCGTGCTTTGCTCTCTCTTGCATTTCCCCCAGCCGTCTGGCGGTGGAAAGAGACTTCAATTACTGAGCTGAATGACCCTGCACAGCTTCCAGCCTGCAAAACAGGACTCCAGCCCGTGCCAACACCTGTGTGCTGCTTTCCTGGGTGCAAAATGCCAAATCCTTCAGACAACATGACCAGTAACGTGGGAGCTCTGGTCACAGGACTCTGATGCTCCAAAAATCGTCAGGGGTCAGATTCTGAGCTCCTTTGGCTTCAGCTCTACTGCAGTCAGTTTTGTTGTGCCATGCGTGAGTCCTGTAACTGAAGGCAGCACCTGCTGCAGTTTGAGGAGCGGTTAGGGAGGCAACAACACAGGGAACACAGGCGTACAGGAGGCATTACAGAGAGGTCTCTGCTTCTATGGGTCCTGCTGGCTTGAGCAGTCAGGTGGTATTCACAGATACCCACCTGAAACTTACCTGGGCACTTCGATTTGTTACATTTCTACATGTCAAAGCTCTCCTTCGAGGCCAGTTACACACAGGGAGACCTGTTATCTCTGGACTGACATGGGAAAGCCAAAAAGACAGTGACAAGTGCTTTGGGAATTGCAGTTGTTACACAGGTCACAACACAGTTTAAAGACTCCCAGGCAAAATTTAATTCTATTCTACATGCAGGAGCCTGGAAAAATCAAGATGATCTCTCTGGGTAGGAGCGGTTCTCTTATCAGTATTTTAAGATTAGCATTTATCTCTCACTTGCCACCACCCAGAGCTGCTTGCATTCCCTTTTCAAACTCTAAACTCTTCACGAAGCTGCAGCTGTTCCAGCACCCAGCCAACTGCTGTAGGGAACAAACCAGCAGCGCGCTGCTCCAACTGGGCCCACTCCCAGTGCGATCCCCATGAGAAGGTGGGTGGATACGGGGCTGTCAGCGGGCAGAGCCCTGCTCCCCAGCAGTCTCCAGCTCTTCCCACCACACCTCACACACTGACAGCAGGAGGCCCTGAGGCTTTCCGTAATGAGGTTTTCACACAGGACAGAATAAACTAGAAACCTTGATCAGGAGCAGGGCCTCCAGCAGGCATGCAGCAGCAGTGTGGAAGGACAGCCACATACACATCACACAGCAAAAGCCCCAGGCACCAGCGCACCCACCTGTCACAGCGCCAGCGGGGCAAGGCAACCACAGCCCTGCCCCATCGCAACATGCCCACAGCTCCAGCCCCAGCACCGCTGCTCCCCGCTCTCAGCCTCCGTCCTCCCAGTGTCACCGAGCTGTGACAGACACTGGTGTCACCCAGGTCCCACACGTCCCCTCACAGGGCCCCACGGGGCTCAGGGCAGCCGGAGCCCTCGGTACTGAGGGGACAGCACTCCACAGCGCCGAGGGGGATCACACCTCCGAGGGTAAAGAAATCAGGTCCCACAGGGCTGAAAGCGATCGCACCCCACAGAGCCGTGTGGGATCGAACCCAACAGGGCCGAGGAGATCTCACCCCCTAAGGCCGAGGGGATCAGATCCCACAGGGCTGAGGGGCCCAGAGCGCACGGCCCCGAGCACCCGGCCGCCTCACGCCCCTCCGGGGCCGAGGGTCGCCGTGTCCTACCGGGCCCGTCCCACCGGGCCCGTCCCCGCCGCGCCGCTCAGCCCCGCCTCGAGCGGCCGCGGCTGCGTTCCCGTCCCCGCAGACCCTGGCCTGCGCCCGGCCCCGCCGCCTGGCCCGGCGCAGAAGGAGGGAGGGGCGGCCAGCCCTCTACTCGCGGTGGCTGCTCACCGAGCGGGCGGCGCGGAGCCCCCGGGGCTCGGCGGGGTACGGCGGGCTCGTGGCGGCCGCCTGCCTGGCGGCTCCCCTGGGCGGCGGCGGCGGCAGCGGCGGCTCCGTGTCCAGAGCGGCGGCGGCGGCGGCGGGCGGGGCGGTGTGTCACGTGAGCGCCGTGTCATTCCCCCGCCGCCATCTCGTTTACGGGGCGCGCGGCCGCTGTGTGGGTGATCCTTTCGGGACGGCGTTCGAGGCCGTGAGGCCGTAACGTGTAAGTCGGGCACCCCCACTTCCTTACAGTGGGCAAGTCCAGGATGGAGCTCCACCTCACCTTCCTCCAGGGGAACAGATTCACAGAACCTCCTGCTCCCTCTGGCTGCACCACTGCGCAAGCCAGGGTGCCTCTAGCCGTCTTGGCCAACCGAACAACTGAGAGCCCTGCCTGTAACTAGTTACCTGCGCTTGTGGGCTGACCACAAAGGCAGCAGCGCTGGGCCAAGCAGTGCTCCACATCCTCATGCAACTGCAGGTCCTGTGGTGGACTTCACAATCCCCACCACATCCCGTACTTTTATTTGCCTCCCTCCCAGGGCAGGCACATTCTCAGCAGAGTTTCTGCTTTCTAGCAGGGTGCTATCTGCTCGCTGACAATCACTTCTGCCAGCCCCATTCTACTGATGCTGTAATAGGCTTAGTGTTGTAGCTGCCACTGCCCCCAGGGTAATCATAATAAACTCCCCCCCTCCAGGCTTGTTCCTAGGTATGGTCATTTTTTGGCACATAATATGAACCTGAAGACTGTGCAAATTGATTCCCAGTAAGCCTGACCTCCCTGTTGGGAATGACAAAGAGCTGACGGAGAGGCTTAGACAGAGCTGTCCCGGATGGCTGCCTGGCCTTAATCCTGCTGACCGCCTTGTGATCCTGACAGCTCCCTCTCCCGCAGGGCTGCCACCACTCGCAAAGCACCAGGAGCCAGGGAGATGCCCACATACACCATGGACACCAGGTAACACCATGATGGGGCTCCCTGGGGCCAGGATGCCCAGTGGGAGCAGGAGATGGCCCACAACTCTGCTCAGCCCAAGTTTCTCCTCCAGGCACTTGGAGCCCAGGCTGGCTCTGTCTCTCCTTCCCTGAGTGCCAAAGGGGAGAGGAATAATGAGTATGATGGCTCTGACTCACCTGTCAGCTCAGCTGAGATAGGTACTGCCTCATTAAGTGATGATAAGAGCAAAGAAGCAAAGCTATTTAAATCATAATCAAATGGTGAAGGCATTCTCTCTTAGTCTCAAGAGGAGACCTTCAGGATGAGAAGGAGGTTACTAGTCCTGAAGCAGTTCATTCACAGGAAAACCTAAGTCATGTTTCTGTTTGTAGGAAACATGCTAAATGGTGGCAATACATTTATAGTGCATAAATAGGAATTTAATTGAAAATTAATGTTTGCATTAATGGATAGAGACTAATATACTAATAGATCACAATCATTAATAAGTTAATCACAGATCAATTAGTAAGAAATTAATGATATTCAGTTCTAGGATATATCTTCATATGGAATACACTTATTAATAGCACAAAAATATTTTACTAATTAACTAATATTAAAGTAAGTCTACATTCTATAATATTAAAACAATGCCATTGGCATCCAAATATCACTAAGCTAATTCTGAAGATGGATTCCTCCTGCTTTCTGCATTTACAACCCAACTAATGTTTTCCAGCACAAGTTTGCAGCCAGACCAATTAGACCCCAGCAGGCTGTGGGGTGGGAGGCCCTGAGTTAGGATCAGGAATATTAATTCACTGTCCCCCATTTTTGCTGTTGCACAGTGTGGAAAGCAGCTCAGAGCATGACTTTTGATGACAGGGGAGGACCTTGCTCACATACTTGCTGGGTTAGTCCTGCCTCTTGGGTGGAGCTGATCCGGAGGAGGGCCACAAAGAGGATCAAAGGCCTGGAGAAGCTCTTCTATGAAGAAAGGTTGAGGGAGGTGGGCTTATTCATCCTGGAGTAGAGAAGGCTCCAGGGAGACCTCATTGTGGCCTTCCAGTACTTAAGTACTGAGCCTGTAAGCAGGAGGGGGAACAACTTTTTACACAGACTGATAGTGACAGGACAAGGGGGAATGGCTTTAAACTAAAAGAGCTAATGTAAAGCAGACTGAGGAGTCTCCTAGTAATGTCCCTGACCTGGGACTGAGGTAGGCAGCACACTTCCCTACAGGTAGGGTCTGGCCAATGTATGGGGGCCTCCGTTCCTCTGAGAAGGGAGTCACCCATGATGATTACCCTTCTTTCCCTTTTAGTGGGGGAGTCTCGAGGCTTGGAGTCAGCCACCTCACCATAGACAACCTCCTGGGTGGACCTTCCACCGCATCTTTACCTGTCCTTGGAGTTCCAGAGCCTCAAACCTATTGTGTAAGGCACCTGGGAAGGCAATGTAGGTAGGGAGGGGGTTCTCCTGCTCTGCCAAGCAGAGACCTGTTTCCATTCCTTTCTGTCTCTTAGGTCCCCTCCCGCTGCCCAGCTGCAACAGGCCAGGGGGTCCACCACTATTTTGACTGTTACCATGCCACTGCCTTTCTCGCAGGTATGGCAGGGGGTTGCTCCACCATTCTATCTCCTGCTCACACTCCCTGAAGCTCCTTAATCTCTCCACCTCCTCTTCCAGCTCTGCCACCAGGCTGAGCAGGTCATCCACCTCACGCAGATGCTATCTGCCATCGTGGGGGGGCAGCAGCAGGCTCAGGCACCCCCCGCATCTAGAGACCTGAACAGCCGCATTTCCAAGCGGGCACTTAGTCTGGGTAGCCACGTTCTTTTTGGTAAGATTTTTGCCTAGTGGAGACCATGGCTAGATTTGTAGCCTGGGAGGCAGCTGACAGGTGAGCCGATCTGCCGAGAGGGGAGGGGTACCCCGTCCCCCTGCACGCACTGCCGCGCCGCGCTGCCTGCCCGCGCCGCTCGCTCCACCCCCCAGGGGCTGTGCTTGGAATTGCAGGGTGTCACGCCGCTGCTCCCAGCCCCGCGGCGTCGGAGCCGCTGCCACGTGGAAGAGGAGTTTGCCTGGCGTGGTACACCTGTCAAAGCATAACGCGGGGTCCCAAGGCGAGTTCAGGGAGGGCAGAGACCTGCCGTCGAGCAGAAGGGCAAAAGCTCTCTTTGTCCTGATTTTCAGCATGAATACAGACAGTGAAGATGCTTCAAAACTTGAAATAAAACAAGAAATGCTTAACAGAATCAGGTCAGTAGCAACCATTTTCCCACTTAAAGATAAAAAAGAAGGAAAAATAAAAAATGGGTATGAAAGACAGTTAGAAGGTTCACCTCGTGATAAGGCTTGTGGAAACTAGCCACACATTCCCACAATGCACATTGCTTTTCATTAGAACATTGCTGTGGCTTGGTCCCTGACATCAGTTCATGGAGCAGATTGGTTTCCAGAAGGGTAGATGGTATTTTTCCATCCACATACATGGCCTAGCATGGGTCAGCTGAGCCTGGGCTGCAGCTGGTACCACAGCCACTTCACCACATCCTCCTCCCGCAGCAGGTGCCAGCATGCTCGGCAGGTCCAGCAGCACAGGGGTCTGCAGCAGCCCAAGAGCCAGTATTACATAATGGTTAAAGCTAAATTACCTCAGCTGGTAATTTATATTTATAAATACCTGACTGCGGGCAGGAGCTGGATGGGAAGAAAACCATGCGGTACAAAACCAGCTCCAGTGGGATGGGTTTTCACAGCAGAAGTCACACAGCTCTGGCTTCGCAGCAGCTTGTGGAGCTGCGAGGATTGGTGTGGCAGTTTCTCCCCAGTCAGCTCCCAGCTTTCAACAGTGGAGGAAATGAGACTGGATGCTCCTCTCATGCCTCTTGAAGCTTACTCAGGAGCAGGGCTGTCCACATGTGCTGGGCCAAGGGATGTTCTGTGCCACTGAGCTCAAGAATGTGCTGCCTCCCTGGTGTGGGAGGAACAGGAGCATAACCGTTTCCAGGAGTCTCCAAGTCGTGCTTGTGTGTGTTTTTCTGTGAGCCTAGAAGTTCTGTGGTCATGTAATGACAGCTCTCCTTACTGCTCAGTTACAGGATCTGATCCTGGAGGCTTCCATGGTTTCACCCAGTATTTATTCATCCCCCACATGAATTTGGGGAATTTCCATTTCAAAACACTTTGTGTTTTCTGTCCTCCTGTGGTCCTGGCACCCAGGGACGGTGTAAATTCCTTGCTCAGACTGGATTTTCTGTTTTACCTGTAGAGGCCTTTCAGGCCAGTCTAAAGAAGAAAGATATCTGTAGTTAAAAAAAAAAAACAATTCCTGTTTCTAGAGAATGCAGCTTGGGTAGCAGGAATAATGTCAACACAAGTCTGTACTAAGTGGGTTTAACAGTTATCATTTCTTTCTAATGTTTAACTCATGGCCTAAAGCTGATTAGTGATTTGTGTCCTGTGCCACCATGCTAGCTCTACTCCTTAAATTACAATAAGGTCCACAAATCAAACCTCCCTTTACTCTGATAATAATATTAAAGATCTTATGATATTCCTGACTTATTGTGAACAATAGTTTTACTCTGGACTGGAGACCTCCAGAGATCCCTTTGTAGCACTGCTGCTGTCATTGTTGTCATGCCACAGGCACCACCATCTGGGGAATTAAGGACACAATTTTAACAGAATAATCCTCTGCCTGGATCCCCCCATATCCTTTGGGGATCCTCTTACAAAATGGACTAAGGTCCTCTTACCAACTCAATAAATACATTAAATGAAACAAATCTACTGAGCATCAAGTTCTCCAAGCAAGAGTGAGCATCACACTTTGTTCTGTCTCAGCGCTAATCCAGCTTTCACTGTTGCAGCCTCCTGAAGTGATAATCTGATGCTGCCTTTAAGCAAGAAAGAAGCAAGTAAGCGAGGGGAAAAACTGCTGCTTAGGTTCTCATTTGATGTCAAGGTTTGATAACCTGAAGCTCTACAACCAGGATTCAAGTAGGGCTAACATACATTACTCCAAGAGAACTAATGTGTAAACTGTATAAAAGTCAGAATCGTTCAACCCCCTCACTACTGCCGTGCATAGGAGAGAGCCTAACCTCTGTGAGGTGCTGTTGTTGTGGCTCTGACCTTCCTGTCCTTGGGATGTGAGTGCCTCTCAGAGGAGCTGTTAAGCAGACAATTTTGCTGGGAGAACACGGGTGCCAGAGCAGCTCTCACTGATGCCAGGAGGAGTTTTGTCCTGGAGCGCCCTTCAGATGCGTCAATCTTACTAGCAGCATTGTGCACAAGTCATGGCACAAGGGCTGAAGGCTTAATGTTTGTTCTGCAAATTGGGCTAATGTTGTGAAGACCATAAAAGGCGGTATGTATCATGTCTGACTTCTCGCTGGTAGCCAAGATTGCAGTGTATTGTATTTCCCTTTATTACATTATCTGAGATCAAATTGCGTGGTAACTTACAACAAGGAAAGGTTTCAGTTTCATTGATAATGACCACCTTCTTTTTAAGATTTAATATAGCATAAGTTGTAAAACTTTTCACTGGGAATGAGACAGTGGGAACAACTAAATCTGAAGCCCCTCAGGTCAACCAAGGCAGAGACTTGCTCCTGCCAGGCACCGCAACCTCCAGGCAGTCTGTCAGCCAGCAAAGCAAGAGGCTGAACTGAGGTTCTGGACAAAAATGCAAATCATGGATTTAGCATCATGAGAGATCACCTAAAGCTCAGGTCAGCTGGTCAGCCCTGTCCTAAAATAAGCAGTGATGGACTTACAGGCCTCACATGGGTGGTCTACCATGCATCAGCCCTGCACCACCAGCTGGGGAGCAGGGATGGGGGCAATCATGCGGCGGTACCAAGTCCTGTTGCAAGTACGTTGGTTTCACTGTCAATTGTTTTCTCTGCTGCACTCACCTTACTGCAACACTGCTCTCATGACATGTTCCAGTTGCACCACAGTCACAGGCTAGGAGCAGTTACTTCCATACCAGTCATTTGATTTCAGAGGTTCACCAGGTGTGGTATCACTCCCATATGTGCATCCTTGGTGCAATAGAGATGCGTTAGACATTGCAAATCGCAAATCAAGTATAGCTGTTTCCTCCTTCATTGCTTTCTTCTCTATTACTGTAAAATGAAAAACTAGATTTTCTTCTTGCACCTTACAGCACAGATGCAGCTATTCTTGCTGTACAGGAGCTGAGGATTTATCCTACAGATTTCTTTCCTTTTTCAAAGCCAGGAGGGGTGTCTGTCCTCCCAACAGGTCTTTCTGAAGGCAAAGGATGACTGCAGGTGACATGGTCACTCTCTCTCCCATGGTGTTTTTGAAGCAGGAAGAATGTTTGATGTAAATTTTGTGAGAATAATTCATATTTATCTGTGCACAAATACAGATGTAATTTGGTTGGAATGCACAGGACATTTAGAAGTGGAAATCTCATTATCCTATCCTAGTAATTCAGGACTATTAGAGCAAAACTTATGGTTTTTAATCAGTAAGACTGTATTAGCATAATAGAGTTAATTTCAATGAAGTAAAATATGTTGATTAAAGAATGCTTTTTTCTACAGAAGACCCACTAACTTTGATATGCAACACCAGTAGCCTCTGATTTGTGGAATCCTTCATTTTCTCACTGAGTCAAGGAGAGAAAAGGCGGTTTTGTCTCCTGCAAGACTGGCCCTATGTGACGTTGCTTCACCCTGAGTGCACAGAGCAAGTAGTACAGACTGCCTTTCACATGCACCTGGCTTCCTACA
The DNA here is from genome assembly GCF_002078875.1 of Numida meleagris. Taxonomy (NCBI): domain Eukaryota; kingdom Metazoa; phylum Chordata; class Aves; order Galliformes; family Numididae; genus Numida; species Numida meleagris. The sequence goes on from NW_018362987.1 coordinate 1,527,494, forward strand.
CCTGGACCAAGCCTTTAAGTGTGTAAATAGTGATCACTGCACAAATGAAATAAGCAGCTAGATAGGAAGTTTTACGTCTGGGCATTCTGTAGGCATGGCTCTACCGTTTGCTGGAGCAGAGCACAGTGCATCCCCATGGACCTGGGGTTCAAAGCTCATTGGGGTAGGATTTGACTACTTGTAGCATAAGTCCAAATGCAGTCTTTGTGGTGTTACTTCTCTTTCTCTGTGGGGCTGGGAGGGCAGAGGCTAAAGCCTTGGGTGAAAATGCATAACTCTTCTGGCCAACATGACAAAACCCCAGCTGGAAGAAGCACAAGGGGTCAGACCTGCTGTTATGGGGATGTGCTGAGTCCCAGGGGCCTCTCACACACTTCTTCCTTTACTGAGCTGTAGAAACAGTGACATCTAGTAGGGCAGCAGTAGCCAGCTGAGACGGCAAGACAAGGGGCAGCCATAGGGCTGTAACTGAGAGCAGGGACACAACTGTTCCTCCTTGCCTTCTCCACCCCAAAGCCACAATGTCACAAGCTTAAATTTGCTACAAGGTCTGCTCCAGTGCTGTTACCACAGAGTATTTTTGATATGCATCTGCAAAAGCATCACCAGTGCTTATTCTTTGCAAAGATATGTTTCTACAGGCTGTATGCTGCAATCAGGGCAGTATTGCTTATATCTCTGTAAAGTATCCTTTGATCAAACAGTTCATTCTGCACAGATCATTTAAGATTTGGACCAGCATCACGCATGAAACAGTTTCTTTCTCAGGATTGAAGTGTCACTACAGTGCTGGACTTCATGGGGTCCTGCTCCACCTCCTGTTTGCAGGTATCAGTGTGGGTGCTCTGGCTCTGACCTGCTTGGTATCAGCAAACAAAGTAGAAGACACATTCTTTCCTTTGGAAAAAGCTGAAGGTTTCTCCTTCCTGAATCTGCTGATTTGGGAAGCTTGTGGGTTCTGGTCAGGCACTCCTGTGAGGTTTCCATGTCATGATGCTCATTCTCAGCTGACTCACCCCATTTATCTCTTTGGGAAGTGTGGCTCAGAATTATTACACTGTATACAGAATTATACTGAATAATGAATGCAGAATTATAAACGACCACACATTTCTTTGGGTTGGCCTGCTTTGATGATGCCTTGAATTCAGGTACAAGGATGTCAGTAGCAGCTCTGTTATCATGGCTGCCCTTGTCTATTTCTAGGCTCCCCCACAAACTCCCTACATAACCTGTAGAAAACGGCTCAGACCAGATCCCTTCCTCCTCCCGTTGTAAAATGGAGCTGTGTATGGATTCTGTGACCATTTCCATAGAGAGCAGAGAACTAACTGAAGAAATTTTGCTGACTCTTAACGTCTCCTTTCAGACTCCAGGAATACCTTTGATTCTGAATCATTTAAAAAAGAACAGTTTGGCTTGTCTGGGTGACACATGCATGTTTAGTTGATGCAGGAATGGCTGCATGGGGCCAGACGTGAAGTTGCATACATCTCCACCAGTGTGAGACTGCTGCAGCTCTGCTGTGCTGTGCGTGGTGCCGCAGGGCTTCTCTGCATCTCAGGTTTGTTTTGTGTTTAACAGCCCGTGATTATTTTCGGCTAAAAATAAAGTGCACTGAGGTCCAGGAAGAATAAACTATCTTTCTATGCCAAGAAGTAGTGCTGACTTTCTGTGTCAGTTCAAAGTTATTCTTGGTAATAAATTAGTCCTTGTTCAGACCACATGTATTTTAATGGTCTCCTTGACTCTGCCTGCCTCGCTCACAGCAGCCTCAGGAGTCAAGCGCTGCAGCGCAGAGTGTTTCTTCTGGGAAATAAAATCTATCGATGCTGCAGAGTTATCTGGAAGGTCTCCAACGCTAGTTGACATCAAAGCTTTTGCAGTGTTTTTCATATGTGGAATACAAAGGGGCTTAAAATCAATCTTATGGTAGTGTGATAGTTTCAAATGCAATCATCACTTCTCCAAGTTAAATAAACAACTTCTGAGAATATGTTTATGCATTAGCAGGAAGATTTCTGATGTCCTCAGAAGCTACAGAAGCATACTGAGGCTGCCACCAGTAGCTTCAGTGTGACCAGAAGAGCCCTAGCAGGGTCTATAATCACACAGACCACGAGTGTTTTCTTCTGTATATACTTCAATGAGAGTGAAAGCACACCAACATCAGAGGGAGCAGGCTGACTTAAAAATCGTCCATGAGACAACCAACAGCTTTGCCTGGGCACAGTCCACCTCTTTTTCAGATATAACACAAGCATGATGTTGCAATGGAATTTTACCTTATGGAAAGTTTAAAGGTAATTTGGGATCTCAGGGGTGATGTAAGTAAGGAAAGCAGAATTCACCCTTTCCAGCAAGACTTGTTTTGTAAATTTGCTCTGCATAAAAAGACAATCTCTGCTTGTAGGGAGAGTTTCCTTTGTCGTCAAAGCTTAGCTGGAATTTCTCAGGCCAAAATTACAGGGGAGATAAACCAGAGTTGCTATAAAAGGAACCGGTTGCAACCTTGTCATGGAAGAGGGACTCCTTCAGAGCTAGCAACAAGATCTAGCTGTTAGATTCTATTTTTATCTTATTTCTACTTCATGATTTCCCCAGAAAAGACTCACTCAGTGGGAATATTACATTCATTCATCTAGAGATATTTATACTTTCACACTGGATAGGATTAATTTTCTTATCCAGTTAATGCAGTATGTAATTATTAAATATCTTTACTGTGAACATAGACATGTACTTTGTGTCAGAAAGGGGCACAACTGGCATTTTAAATTACTGAAGGATAACTGCAGGTTGCTGTTTCTCACAAAGATTGAGGAATTCTTTTTAATATGATAAATGGTAATCAGACTCCCTTTCATACTATATCACTTTGCAAGTGAATTTATTCTGTAGCCATCAGTTGTGGGTCTATTAAAGAGCAATCTCAAGGCATATGTATTAATGGTGTGAAACCATGTGACATCATAATATATGGTAGAGGTACTGAAACTCGCCAGATTATGGTTTTCAGTACCTTATAACTACTACAAGGTATCATAATACTATATTCACTATACACTAAGTATATATTAGTATAGAGATCTTTAAAGGTCATCTAGTCCAACTCCCCTGCAATGAACAGACATCTGCAGCTCAGTCAGGTGCTCAGAGCCCTATCCAGCCTGACACTGGACATCTCCGGGGGTGGGATGTCCACCACCTCTCTGAGCAACCTGTGCCAGTGCCTCACCACCCTTACTGTAAAAAACTTTTTCCTCATATCCAGTCTAAATTTCCCTTCTTTTAGTTTGAAACCATTTCCCCTGGTCCTATCACACAGACCCTGCTAAAGAGTCTGACCCCTTCTTTCTTACAGCCCCTTTAGATACTGAAGGGACTGCTCCCAGGTTTCCCCAGAGCCTTCTCTTCTCCAAGCTGCACAGCCCCAACTCTCTCAGCCTGTCCTTGTAGGTAGGCTCCGTCCCTTGGATCACTTTCGTGGCTCTTCTGTGGATGCACTCCAACAGGTCCATGTCTCTCCTGTACTGAGGACTCCACATCTGGATGCAGTGCTTCAGATGAAACCTCACCAGCACAGAGCTGAGGGGCAGGATCACCTCCCTCGCAGCCCAGGATGTGGTTGGCTTTCCAGGCTGCGAGAGCACATTGCTGGCTCATGTCCAGCTGCCATCCACCAGTACCCCCAAGCCCTTTTCAGCAGGGCTGCACTCTGTCCTTTTCTCCCCCAGCTTGTACTGATAGAAGGTGCTGCCACCAACCTAGTGCAAGATATTGGATTTGTTGAACCTCATGGGGTTCTCCCAGGCCCACTGCTCAGCCTGTCTAGGTCAAGTAAATTATTATCCTGGCATTTTAAATAGGTTTATACAAAGTCAATATGCAGCCATGAGCTTCTGATGTATCCAACATGAAAGTGAATTCCAATGAGGGAAGTCTGCATAAAGAGAAGATTTTACCCCAGCATGAGTGAAGGGAATGCAGACATTCAATCAGGATAAATGTGGAGAAAGGCAAAAGAAATAGGAACTCCTGTTCTGCAAAGTATCATTTCCCCAGTCATAAGAGCAATGACCTAAAAGTGAGACCTTACAGGTTGTGACACTGAAGCCTGACTCTGAGCCTAATGCAAGATCTGGCCAAACTCCATGGCCTTCAGCTACAATGTAATCACACTTGTAATCCCTAGAAGAAGCCAAGAAGAAAAATGATTTTAACTGTGTTATCAAGTAACACTTTACCACATAGAGATTCACAAAGCTTTCTTTCCTCAGCCACATCAATAACAACAAAGAAAAACTTTTCTGGAACATTATTTTGCCTTGCATGCAGTTTGAGGAAGAATGGAATTTTAATGCCTTCTCCTGTTTCACTTTTTGTTCATTTATCTTGAAAAAATATATACCAGTGTTTCACCCCTGGCATTTTAGACTTATTTTTCTTTTTTATTTTTTGAATTTGAATGGATTCTTCATAAACATATGAATAAAATAGGATGATTTCCATGGCTTTCATCACTGAACTCAAAAAGCATTCCTGACACGGGACATGTTAGCAGTGTTTCACTACCCATCTCCTAAACCCCACATCCTGGGTGCAATTATTGTGCTATGCAACTCTTTTTGACTCAGCATAAAGAGAATAAATGATTTACCTTAATGAATAGTAAAACCAATTTTCAACTCTATTCTCCTTTATCCAAGATAAAAGCGTTACTGGCATAAACTAATTTTGAGGGAAAAGTAGACAAAAGTTTCTAGTTTGTTATGATGGACTTCAGCAAGGAAGCTCAGGATTTTCTAGACAAAAGGCCAGGACTCAGCTAACCACAGCTGAATGCCTCTTTATACTCATTTTCCTTTTGTGTTGCTTTGCTAAGGGTGCTGAAAGAAAGGCCCTGATGACCAATGTGCCAATTCATTTGTGTTATTGAAATACACACTCTGAAATACAGTGAGGATCAGCTGAGCTATGGGCTAAGCTGCCAGCTAAATCAGCATCTTTCCTCTACAGAGCTCTGCTTGCCATCAGTCTCAGCCTGATTTTGGGTGGAGCTGAACACTTCCAAAAACGTGCATGCATTACATTGTTTGTTTGCAACCCACATTTCCTAGAAAACATGAAAACATCTAAATACGCATGTACTAGAACTACACAAACTGTGAATATAGAAAACAGATTTGCAGTTTGAGTGTGAGCTGTGAAACAGACTTGATTCTTGCCTGTATTTTAGGGAAAATTCATCTCTTGATTTGAATATGAGACCCACTGTACAGCAAAAGAAGGCAATGACAGTACCCTCAAATAGCACACATGCACTATAGAGCAATAGCAAATAATAACAAAGGAAAATTAATTCACCCCTTTCAACAACCAGTGACAGCTCAACAGAAGTGCAACCTACTTCCAGAAAGATATTGATCCCTCAGCTGGTAACTCTTTAATGAGGGTTAGGAGGGGTGGATCCAGGCTCTAACCCTTCTGGTCACACAGGTGCACTGCTTGCACCTGAGCTCCCTGGGTTAGCCACACCTTCTCACCTGGTGCTCAACCATTGGTTGAGCTGTGACCTGGTAATTCTGCTGTACCCTCTAAATTTGCAGACTTCCCACAAGAGCTTGCTTGATAGTTCCCTAAAACAGCTAATCCAAAATGTTTTAGATATGTGCTGTATGCTATCCATCAGGTTTATCAGCAGTTGACATAAGTGCTCTTACTACCAGAACCCTGATGTGCTTCTAGCAGTGCTACAGGTTTGGGGAGGGCAGGGCAAATATCTGTTTTTTTTTCTAGCTCTGAAATGATCTAGGAATTAATTTACTTCTCCTCTTGTGTGAGGGCATTGGCAAATGTAATAATCTCCCTGCCTCGTCATCTCTTAAGTGTAAAAGAGAAGAAAGCTATATTTCACAAAATAAGGCAGTGAAGAGCGCTCTGAGAAAAATGAGAAGTGAGCCAGCGGTGAATTATTATCTCTTGTGCAAAAAAAAAAAAAAAAAAAAAAAAAGGCAGACAAAGTTTATTGCTCCACATAAGAAAGAGATTTTGAATGGAACTTAAACTGCCTCCAAGAAGGAGGATTAGAGGCCATGAGAAATATCTGTAAAATAGCCACCTTTTCAGGTTTTCCTTATGGTAGCGTTGGAGATCAGTGCTTTTTTAAAGAAAAGAGGACATACAAGAAGGAATGGAAAATGTAGAAGGAATTTAAAATGCATATCATAAGGACAATTTCATACCTTCAGATGGGGAAAAATGCTACTGGACTATGTTTTACTTACTGAATCTATGAAAAATGTGAATTGATCATGAAGAAAATCTTTCTTAGATGATGGCTCTAATTTTAGAAAGTTGCTGACCAGCTGTGACTGTACATCTGCTGATTACATTGGCAAACCACCCCTGCCTCCAGTTCATCCTGACTGATCTAATGCAGTGTGGCTTTGAATGCAGCATAGGACAGTTGAATTTGTTTCACATCAACTCCTGACACTGGATTTTTATAAAGCTCTTTCAAAGCTCTTTTCATGCAGGAATGAATGGCACTGGTCAGGGGAAGTCACACTCCCATGGCAACATCCTGCTGCCTTGGGCAAGAAGCCTCACTGTAAAACATGCTGCAAGCTTGAACCTGCAGCTGCTCTCTGGTAAGAAGCAGAGTAGCATCAAGCAAAGCATCTCACTCATCTCACCAACCTTGATAACTTTATCCTGAGCTTAGCCAGGTCTTCTATGTGTGGAAGACTGTTCCGAAAGCCAGTCCTTCCCAATAAGAAACCTCCTGTCACCCAGCCCTCCTTTACTCATGTCCAGTTTGCATCCAGTGCAGCATCCTCTCCCATGACGTGCATCATCCCAGAGGTGACTGTGGATGACCAGCACTCCTTGTGCAGCTTTCCAGATGCAATCGCAGCATTACCTGCTGTGGGCAGTGTTAATCTTTCCCGTCTGTACTGCTACTCTTTCTTCTAGCCTACCTTAAATGCGTGCTTGCTGTTACATAGTGATGCCACATGGATGGCTCACAGTTGCCTAGAAATTAGCTGGTCTGTTCTCACTTTCCTTGTCTTTTATTAGTTTGAGCTGGTGGGTTTGCAGCAAAAATCTCTGTCGTTTGTTGCAAGAGGTAAATTTCAGCCCACCTCCAACTGGTTTTCTCTGTTGCTAGGCTCAGTGCCAAGCTTTGTGCCCTTAAGCAAAGTGTTATATATGCCCCATCCTCATTTTCTCTTCTTTACCCTGTATCGTGCCATATGAAAACTAAAATGTTAATATTTTTTCATATTATTCCATTTTGAATATGTCTTATTTATTCTTCGAAATTTGCTGAAGAACAGACTGCAGAGGGCAGAGGAACAAATCTCCTCAAGCTCTGCTGACTTTTGCTTGAAATATAGTTTTTATGATTCCTTGGCCATCCAAGGATAAATCCAGTCTGAGAAACTACTATAAAAAGTTCCCACTGAATTACACTTGCCAATTCTTCCAGTATTGTCTATTCTAACTAGTCTCTTGCCTTAAGCACAATAAATCTTTGAGGTTTGGGGTGTTTTTTTTTTTCAGTTTTTGTTGGTTTTTTTTTTTTTTTTTTTTTTTTGCTTACTATTTGGAGAAAATAAAACCCAGCAATTTACCTTTTCCATATATTGAACACACATCTACATTGTGAGGTTTCTCTGTGTGGGAGAAGAAACTTATTATTTATTTTGACTCTTAGAAAATTCAGCTTGGCTGGGTTCTGAGAGTTTCTGAATGTATCCCTACATTTTTCAAACTCCAAGCCACTGCATGGCCTCAGTGTGTTTGCTGTACGGGAACTGGAAGGGCTTGGCATACTCCAGGAAGACAAGCCACTTAATTATGGGGTTGCTGTCCTGATTGAGTTGCCCACACAGCATGAAGCCACAGTGCAAGACCAGAAAATCTGCTTGAAAAGAAGTCAGAGCAGTTAGGAGCCCTAAGGTTTCTGCATTTTCTGGGCAAACAGTCCATGTGACAGAGTCCCATGCAGCTATGTCATATCAATCAAGCACTTTAAATAACTTAATGCCAGAAGTGAGAGACCTGAGCCATGATCCTATGCATGTCATAATACTCAGGGGTTCCAAAAGCGCTGTGCTCCCTGTACGTGACCAAACCAGACTGATACCCCAACTGCTGAGTGGCTAACTGAAACAGCAGAATGGCAAAAGGCCACAAGAACATAGACATGAACTCAGCTAGGGATGCAGGCAAACTCAAGGTTAATCAAGGTCAAGGCTGGCTGACTCCACCCTAGTTATGAACCACAAAATGAAGTAGCCTGATGGAAAAGCAGGCCTCAGGAATCTCTGGGAAAAGCTACTGATCCCAGCCTCAAAGAGATCTTGCTGTGAGCAGCTCTAAAGTAGCCAGCCACCTTTGCCAATGGGAGCAAGGGCTAGAAAGGCGATCTCCAGAAGAAGCAGCCCAGTCATGATAATTGTTGACAAGCTGCAGTTCTGTAAGCCCCAAACCAGCATAGCATGAACATAGCAGTGTAGCCAGATGCATTAGGAAATGGCCCTCTCCCTCCATTAGGATAGAATGGGTGAGGTCTGAACTCTACACTTCCTGTGGAAAGCAATAAATAGCAGTGTACGTGTTGTTCATTTTCCAGTTCTCAGATCGCTAACCAAAATGTGGCATCAGTTAAAAAAAATCCCATCCCTTTCCATAGGGATGTGTCTTCACATACACAGAAGACAAAGGACTCCCTAAGATGAGAGAAGTGGCTCTGATGGTCTTACACTCCAAAAAGAGGCACAGAGGATCTTTCAGTGTCCCCAAATTAAAGCATTTTTGCACCTGGAATACAAAAACATGCACCCAAATTGAGCACCACTGCTGACACGGCTCTGTGCCCAAGCAGAGACGTGATACCAACTGACAGAGGCTCAGCAGCCCAGGCTTCTTCATGCCACCATCTCACCCAGCAGCTGCAGAGACACAACTTTCCTTTCTGAACACAAACACTGGCACCTGAGAGGGTCGAGTTCACTGCTCCCATCTTTGTTAACATTCCTGTTACTTTGTGTCTGCGGCCAACAACAGTTTCTCTAACTTCTCCTCCTGAAGCTATGGATGACCAGCAGATACTAAAGAATGGTTGGCAGCCCTCAGGAAGAGCTCTTTTCTTTGAGGTACATTCCCCAAAGTTAATGACAATGAGGACATGTTGCACAAGGGAAAAAAAGAACACAAAAGACCAAGATATTTTCTTCCCTGGACAATGTAATTAATAGCACTGGTTTTAAAAGAGCCATAAAGAAAGGTGAAACACAGAACCTATCATCGTTTCTACAGCTACAGGCAGGGAATTCTGTATTATTTGAATGTTTAGACTGGCATTGGGAGCCTTTTCTTCACTCTTAAAAAGAGTAGCTAACAACCAGTTAAATGGGGACTCATTAAAATATGTTTTCTCCACTCTGGCTGCTAAAGAAATGTATTGCCATTAATAGTAATTACAGGCTGTCAAAGCACTGAGGCACAAGACAGCTTTATAAGAAAAAAGTTGTTTTCAGAAGAGCTTAGTGCAATAACTTTCCCAGTTGCATTTTGGATATAGCTTGGTTAGAAATTCGATGTGCTTATACAGAAAATCCATAGGACATTAAGAAAAAAGGAAATTATGCAGGTCAGTTCTTCAACACTTATTTGACTACAGTGTAAAAGAACAACAAAAAAAAATGCTAGTGAGTGGAAATATGACTTGGGAATTAACCACCCACAGCATCATCATACTTGAACCCATAGAGAAACAGTGCAAGAAACATAAACTAGAACAAAAGAGCAAACAATCTGATATTATTATAAAAGCATTTGCAGCAGGCATAGTTGCAATTTTATTTATTTATGCTTCTTATTTGAACGTAAAAAAGACAAGGGGCATCACAATATTTATGAAGATTGAAAATGGTGACTTTGTTGCTATGGAAGTTCTTTGTCCAGAGTTTTAGGATATGAAGTGGAGCTGTTCTCAGGGAAGAAAATCTGAGGAAACCATCTGAAGGAGCAAAAAAGTGCTATTTTCAGCACCCAGAATGGGGCTGCACTTAACTAACCAAAACTTCTATCTCCCTTGGACAGTTGGTCTCTGACACACAGTGAAACCATCCGCAATGATGTTCACATACCTTAGCTGCGTAGGCATTAAGCATTCAAGTCATCTGGTCTTGCTTTATTTCTGAAGGTGGCAAATGCTTTGCACAGAGGTTCTGAAAGGAGCTCAGCTCCATGTGCAACTACGTAAATAATGCAACACTTTCAGCACAGAGCAGCTTTTGGAAATTTCCTCTGTGATTCTGTGACCAGATTTTCAAATAAACAGTGCAGCTCATCCCAGGGACACAAATGGGCCTTTATGTCCCTTAATACCTCCAAAACAAACTAAGAAACGGAAATAATAGCAGGCAGCCCCTCACTGAACAGTTTGGTATGGATAAGATTTTTCCCTGTCTTAACAGATACATAGAAAAATCCTTTGAAACACATCGAAAACACAAAACTGATTAATTAAATGCAGTGTTTCCAGAGGGGAAGGAGTGATAGGAGCACATTAGTGATCATGGTAGGGGGTAACTGTCTTCACTATGAATTCATGACATAGCATTCTCTTTGCAGAATGGAAACTGCCATCACATATCAGTCTTTATTTAATCACTCTTGACATTAACACTTGGTATTTCTCTAACGAAAAACTCTATGAGAGCTCTTTTTCTTACATAGATCAGCTCATGTGCACACCACGATAATATGCAAAGTCATTTGCCTACTAAAACCAATTACAGATCATTACAGTGAGTAACTATGTAGAAGACAGAATTCATTTCCTGCTGTTTTACAAAATATCCACAATAGGGCATAAAAATAACCTACAACAGTCTTTTCTGAAAATTGCACTGTAGGTGGTGTCATGTTTATTTTGTCATAAAAGACAATATGCTGGAAATGACTGGTGCTTAGATATGTCAAATATAAACTGAACAAATCACCTGAAAACATGAGGAAGCATTTGCATTTTTCTCCCTCTGGACCTCTTTTTAAACTGAAATCCAATTTTTTTTTTTCTGCCTGGCCTTGAAATGCTTACTTACCAATTTAATCCAGCTTTGTTAAGTTGGAAAGCTCCCAGGAATCATTTTTGAGGGATTGTTTGCATCTAAAAGAGCTGTACTAGACAGAACACTTGTATTTGTCCCACTGATTTTGATTACCACTGTGTTACACAGTTGACAGCATTTTTTTTAATAACTAGTTATTTGCCTCACTTTTTCATGGAAACATTCATGTTTTCTGTGTTTAAGCCAAGCCCGCTGCAAAACATCTCTGTAACCACTGAAATGCCTGTGCAATCACTATGTTTGTTTATCTGCTTAACGTGCTAGCAATGAAAAGGGGGTACAGTGTGTGTTCCACCTTACTAGGGAGATCATTTTCTGAGTCACCATAGGACTGTTTGCCCTTCTTCAGATCCTCAGTGTAGCTTCAAAAATCATATAACCATCAAGGTTGGAAAAGACCACTGGGATCATCTAGTCCAACCGTCAACCTGTCACCCATGCCCACCAAACCATGACCCTACAGATATAATGCAATAATAGAGACTGATATGAAGGACACTGGTACAAAATAGTCTTGGCCATGAAAACAATCCTGAAAATATTTTACATATGAGTCTAGAAACCGACTGTATTCCACGTGGAATTGAAACATACTGTGGGGTACGACACTCACTTGAATGTTCCTGATCTCTGAAGAGGAGATGGAAGTTTAACATAGTGCATGAATGCAAGATTTGTTTGCCTAGTGTATATTGTGGTGCTTACCTATAACCAATAGGGATATCAGGAGCTGCAGGAGTAGTGCAAAGCCCAGATGTACAGGCTATGAACAGCAAAAAGACCCAGGGTAATTACAAAGCACTGCAACTGAGATATAGCTGCAGCAGAAGCGCAACCAGAATAACTGAGTGCATTACATCTCAAGTGAGGTTAATTTGCTGACAGATGACATACTTGCTGCTAGGTTTTAAGAGATCACAAATCTGATCCCTTATTAGGTGAGTCTCTGTGAAACACACAGAATGAAATCCTCGCCGTCAACAAATTTTACAATATACCCTGAAGGTCCCCATTACACCAAAGACGGTCAAGCCAAAGCCTTCATCAACAAGGTGATTGACTTAGCAGTACTACACTGTTTCCTTTCCCAGGGCCACTGAGAAACATGGTAATTACCCTGCTCAGTGTCATGGTGAGATGGCCATGCCACAGCGTTGTGGTTTAACAGAGTCCCCAGCATAAAACCGAGAGCTCTAGAACACATCCTTATCCCCACACTTCTCTTTCCCCTTACTCTATCAGCTTTAAAGGCTTTGCGTACACTGTTCGAGTCTCTGTCTATCCTGGCTAGTACCAGAAGCAGTGCAGGCAGCAGGAGCAGGAGGTGACCATCCCTCTGCATTCAGCCCTGGTGAGGCCGCCTCTCAGTGCTGTGTTCAGTGTTGGGCCCCTCACCACGAGAAGGACATAGAGGCCCTGGAGCATGTCCAGATAAAGGCAGCAAAGCCGTGAGGGGTCTGGAGCACAGGTCTTATGGGGAGCGGCTGAGGGAGCTGGGGTGGTTCAGTCTGGAGCAGAAGAGGCTCAGGGGAACTTTGCTCTTGCAGTTTTGCCTTTGTTCAAGCTGCTTCACACCCCAACGGGTCAGTCTCTCAGCCTGTGCCACGGGATGCCTCTTTTTGTCCTTTTCCACGCTTTTCGGGGCACATCATGACGGTGTCGCGACGCTTGCAGCCGTCCCAGCCCTTCACCAGACACCTCCTGCCCGAATCCCCTCAGGAGACAGCTCCACCCGGAGGAGAGAGATCCCCGCCCTATCTGGGGCGGCCCGTCAGTTCTCCGGCAGGCAGCAAGGCGCTGGGGCGCGGCTCCCGCGCGAAGGGAGGTGAGAGGAGCCGGCAGCCGGCAGCCGCGTCGCTCCTCCTCTTCCTTCAGCTGCCGCCATGGCGCTGCGCCGCGCCGGCTGCCTGCTGCCGCTGCTGGTAGCGGCGGCAAGCGCGGGGCTGGGTGGCTACTTCGGCACCAAGTCCCGTTACGAGGAGGTGAACCCGCACCTCGCGGAGGACCCGCTATCCCTCGGGCCCCATGCCACCGCCGCCCGGCTGCCCGCCGCCTGCGCCCCGCTGCAGCTCCGCGCCGTGCTCCGCCACGGCACCCGCTACCCCACGGCTGGGCAGATCCGCCGCCTGGCCGAGCTGCACAGCCGCCTCCGCCGCGCCGCCGCCCCGTCCTGCCCCGCCGCCACCGCGCTGGCCGCCTGGCCGATGTGGTACGAGGAGAGCCTCGACGGGCGGCTGGCGCCGCGGGGCCGCCGCGACATGGAGCACCTGGCACGCCGCCTGGCCGCCCGCTTCCCCGCGCTCTTCGCCGCCCGCCGCCGCCTGGCGCTGGCCAGCAGCTCCAAGCATCGCTGCCTGCAGAGCGGCGCGGCCTTCCGGCGCGGCCTTGGGCCCTCTCTCAGCCTCGGCGCCGACGGTGAGCCCCTCGGGGACCGCGGGGTGCGGTGGCCGCCCTCGGCGCTGGTGTCCCCGGCCGGCCCTCCGCCGCGACGGAGCTCCCAGAGGGCTCCCATGGGCAGCCCTCCTCTATCCTCATCCTCGCCGGTCACCTCCCGCAGGGAAGGCGCCCCGCGCTGAGCGCTGCTTTTCTTTTCAGAGACCGAGATTGAAGTGAACGACGCCCTGATGAGGTTCTTTGATCACTGCGACAAGTTTGTGGCCTTCGTGGAAGAGAACGACACAGCCATGCACCAAGTGAATGCCTTCAGGGAGGGCCCAGAGATGAGGAAGGTGTTGGAGAAGGTGGCGAGTGCCTTGTGTCTGCCAGCGAACGAGCTGAATGCAGGTAACAGAGCCTGCCTCGGATACACTTGGTGCTCGGTCTGACTCAGAATACACTGTAGTTATGTGGAGTTCGTGTTTAAAATACAAGCTGAACCAGATGCAGCCATGCAGCATTCAGTGCGTGGGGTTACAAATATGTGTCAGTGTTGCATACTTGTTAGTCAACAGTCAGACGTGTTGGTGTGCTTGTTAGTCAACAGTCAGAAAGAAAACACATCTGGAAGTATCTTCCTTAAAGATGAGTGAGTGGTATCAGCTTTACCTTTGTTTTAGGGGCTCAACTTTACCTTTGCTTTCAGGGTTATGAGTGTGTTACCTTCTTTTGTAAAATGTTGCAATTCAGGCATGCAGATATTCCAAGGAAAAGGCAAATAGGTGTGTCTGTGTTGTACTGCCGCTTGTCTGGAAGGACCAAGTTTCCCATGCTGAGGGAAACCCCAGAAGTAGACACTGCTGTGATTTCCAGCATTCCCCCAAGATGCAGTCCTAAAACAGCGGCATGCTGCAGCTCAAACCCAGCCGGCAGTGTGCAGGTTGAGCAGTGGCATCCGGAGGACTGCTCTGTAACGAACAGGCACGCCTCCATCTGCTCCTCTTCTGCCTTTTGTGGTAGTAAGGATACCTCAGCAGTGGACACCTATCACATGTGCATCAGCATCCAGTGTGGAATGTGTTGTTTAGTTTTGTTTTATTTCCCTGTCATATCAACTGTAATGTGAAGAGCTTACAGTCTGAAATTTGCATTCTGCACAATAACTCTATTGGAAACTTTCTTGCTTGGCATTCGGACAGGTGATTGTTTTCAGCACTAAATTGTAGTTACTTGCTGCAGGAGAAAGTTGGGGAAAGTTGCTAGTTTCTGTGGTGGTGGTTTTATCTTTTGCTGTTTCTTGGATTTATTGCAGATTTTGTTCAAGTGGCTTTCCTCACCTGCTCGTATGAGTTGGCTATAAAAAATGTGACCTCCCCCTGGTGTTCACTCTTCAGTGAAGAGGACGCTAAGGTAGGTGCTAAATATAAAGGGCAGAGAGATTTGAGAAGCCTTCAAAAGATGCCTTGGTGTTTGGGTATAGTTCTGTGGGCAGCCAGAAGTTGTAAGTTCTGTGCCACTCGTTCTTTAACCTAATGAAGAGCTGCATTGGTCTCTAAAGAGCTGTGGGTTAATCAATCAGTAGGACTGAAGTATCTTCTGCATTCAGACTTAAATACTGCCACAGTCTTAATTTGTCCTGATTAAAATGATCTTTTCCTCTTGTGCGCTTAATTCATTTAATGCCTTTTCTTTCTGTAACACCTGAAGTGCTCTGGACAACTTTGTTTTGCATATGTTATTTTTGTATGATAAAATGTCTTGATTCTAGAGGTCTTTTAGGTCAAATAAGGTCTTTTAGGTCCTCTATGACTTCTTTTTTGAGGACCATCAGATATCTAAATCTAATTCCTGCAAATAAAACTAGTAGAACCTGGATAAATATGACTTGCTTTGGATTCCCCTTTATTCAAAAAGTACCGGATTACCCTTTGGAGGGATTGAGAGATTTGAGGATTAAGGATGATGCCATTTATTTGGCACTGCAAAACATGTTCAGCAAGGTCCCTGCAGAGGCTCCTAAAAGAAGCTTAGCAGCCCTGCCGAGGAGAGAAATCCCCTACTTAGGGACATGGTTGGCCAAAGGGTGGGCAGTGGAGTGAGGAGGAAGTGGTCTCCTCTCAGAGAAGAGGAGGGTCAGCAGGAACTTGTGCTGTTCCCTTCTAATAATTTAGTGAGGGGAAAAGCTTGCTGATTAAACTGTTACTGGGCATGTTAAGAATATGGGGTGTTTGAGCGGCTTTGGAGAAAGACTCTACAAGACTGAATTGCCCAGCAATGCAGTGACAGTTGTTTCACACCATGTTGTGTGAAATTATGTACATGGGGTAAGAAGTTAAAGCTTCATTAATGAGGTGGTGGGGCTCTCAGATCCAATATTTTTTTTTCACTGTATGCAAAAGGAAAAAACTTGTGAACTGTGTAACTTTAGGTCCTGGAGTACCTGAATGACCTGAAGCAATACTGGAAGAGAGGATATGGCTATGACATCAATAGTCGCTCCAGCTGCATTTTATTCCAGGATATCTTCCAGCAGTTGGACAAAGCAGTGGATGAGAGCAGAAGGTAAATTTAAAAAAAAAAAATAAAAAATCCTGAGTTGGATTTATTTTGAATAGAAGTTAAGCACTTCAGACACAAGAATGCTAGGAGAGTTTGGTTAGGAAAATTTGTAATAGAGAGAATAATGGAGCATTATTACTGTAGAGTATGAATAGGGTTGTGTTTTTTTTTTTTCCCATTGATGCTCTTGTGCCCCGTGGATTTATTTCCATCTTTTAACTTATTGATCTGCACAGGCCTTCAAGGGACAGGAATTTAGTGTATCTGACAATGGTGTTTTTTTTTCCTGATGAACAATGAACTTTGTTTAAAATGTCCTTGTTAAAAAGCATTGGTGGTGAAAGTGGAAAGGCTCTGGGTTAAAAAAAAGGAATGTGATATACTCTGCTTTCTGGTTACTTAAACACTTCAGCATGAAAATCTTGTTTTCTTTCCACATGTGTTTGATATCTCTTGCGCTATTGAAGTTTTCTGTTCAGGTTAAAGGTACTGAATTGCAATTTCAAAAGAATAATTATTCAAGATGAATCCAAACACTTGGTGACCCTAGACAAGAGCTACCTGTTGCAGAATCCACCAAGCCTGAACTGTAACAGCAAACCAGCCTTGTCATGCCTGCTTCTTTGTAACTACAGAAAAGCAAACTTAGGGCACTATACACCTGTAGAAACAGGAGAAAGGCATTCAAGCCCTTAAGCTGTTGTAAAAGTCTTGGTTTGTTGCACAAACATGAAGCCAGTAATTTAGCCAGCTGGCTGAAGAACTCTCTCTTGGATATTTAGCTTAACATCCTTACTCATCTGCAGCAAAACTGCCCATTGGGAGCAACACAGTAGGTGTAGGAAGTTGTTAGATCTCCCAAGAATCTGTTAGCAGACTTGAAGATAGCACAAGCAAGTCTTCAGAGGTGGGTGGTCTGATGAAGTGGTTTGTGTTCGGCTAGTACCATGGTTTGACAAGTCATTTTGTGTCAGAGAAGGAAGAACAGCAGTGGTACTCCTTCCAGGAAGTCTTACAGCCCTCAGAACTGCCTTTAAAGCGCCATGGAGGTACCTATGCTTCCTTAAAAGTAAAAGACAAGATGCCCATGTTATTGTGTGTGTTGTTTACTCCTATCAGCTGGTATCAGTCAGCAGCAGTGATCTGGTGTGACATAGAGAAAACAGCATAGAAAACAAAGGCTTTAGTTATGGATTTGGGTGTTCCAGTAATAAAATTTCTGGGAGCTGCATTAGACTTAAACATAGTGTGTCCACATGTGAATAATTTGTGACCTGTAGGAATGTCATTGTTCAAATAGAGGAATTACAAATTCATAGCTTAGTGATCAGCCATATGATTCAGTGTGGAAATATTTACAAAAGTACACAGAATCAAAGATGCAATATCAAGATTGTATAAACATTGTACCTTTAAATAGTTTATTGGAATCAATGTATGAGGAACTTAAGGTGACCAAATTCAGCTTTGATATTGATATAGAAACAGTAATTGTACGTGGTGGATGTACTGTCATTCCTAGCATCCTTGGGGCTTTAGTTCAAAATTTAGTATACTGAAGTAGGTCAAAAATATGTAATTTTTTTTTTGTATTTTAGGAACAAAAACTTAAATCACTGATACTTGAAGCGATATGTGTGTATTTTTTTACTTGATAGCATGTAAGAAAGCACTTTTTTTTTTCCCTGTCAGTTGACAGATTGAAAATAGAGGTAACCTTGCAATTTTGTATCAGAGGAATGATCCATAAAATTGTGAAGTCTTCTTCCTTGGAGATCTTCAAAAGCTGCCTCGACACTGCCCTGGGATATGGCCTCCAGAGGTCCCTTCTCACCTCAACCATTCTGTAATGCCATTCATTTCTTAGCAGAGAGGACTGCGAAGAAGTTCATTTAGATTTTTGCATACTGAAGATCTGAGGTAGACATCAACAGTGATAGAAGATGTATCTGTTAAGTCATTTAAAGCAGAATTCTCAAACAGTCATTTGGCTTTTTTGTTGTGCTTCAGTGCTGGATGCAGAGAGATGCTCTGTGTTAAGCCCTCTTCATTTTGCTATGAACAGGCTAGAACTTGGCAGTTGTAAGCATGAAACCAACGTAGCACTGGGGACTAATTGTGAAGGAAAGGTGGGCAGAAGGAAGTAGCTGTTGATAGCAACCTCTCTGCAGCCAGCCTGGAAATTGTGCTGTCAAATCACTCTGGCATTTGGAAATCTAAGGCTGTCAGAGCTGCTCATCCCTCTTATTTTGAGAGTGGTGGAGTCAAAACTGTGATTATAGTAGATTGCCCTTTAAATAAACCTCTCCTGTATCCTTTCTTCAGCCTACTGGAAATCTAAATAAAAAATGCATGAGGCTGTAGGTCATTAACGTCCAACTGTGAACAGATTGACAAGGACACTGCTGTGATTGCTTCTATATATGCTGTGTCTGCCTCTGTGAAGTGGGAAAATACAAACAGAATGAGGAGATGAACTGCAGGTTAAAAGTGAGCAGACAAGCAGAGCAAAACTCCTCTGCCCTTCCGAATCTCAAAAAAAAAACTTCTTAATGTAGCTTGACTCATATAAGGAGAATGATCAGTTCTGTTTGCTTTTAGTGTATTTATTCTATGAACAGTAAAAGCCTTTAAATCCTTAGAAGGTAGCTTTAATTCTTAATTGCATATTAACTCTTTAAGGTTAATAATGATAAAGCTATAGCTGACAAAATCCACATCTGCGCTTCTAGTTTATTGAGAGCTCAATCAGCAGCCCCTAAATTTCTTGGGAAGAGCAGGTGTTGGAGGCAGAATAGTAAAGGACTGAGATAGTCTCATCCTGTCTTAGAGCTTTGGCCATGGAATCAGAATCACAATATCTCACATTGGGAGGGATCTATAAGGATCATGGAGTCCAATTGTAATATTTAAAACATCTCATTTAGCAGTGAGATGTTGAGAAGAAGTGTTGAAGGCCAGCAGATAGACATCCATTGGGACGGTCTCTCCTCATAAGGATGGTCACTGTGAGTCCCTTCTTGTTTGAAAGGAAACAAGTAAAAATGTCACTGGTTAAAACTTGTCACTAGAACCCATCTAGAAGAGTCCTGAGCTTCTGCTGATAAGCTGTAAAATCAATTGTGATCAGACATGATCACAAATGAGACAATTCCAGGGATGCCTGGAAGACAAGGACCCACAGAAGCCAAAATGCAGGAATACAACTGGGCTTTCTACCTAAACTGGGGAGCTGAGGGTTCGGACAGGCACCCTATCCTACATCATCCTTTTGCTCACCATGGGTGGTGTTGCAGTCCCTTGTGAATTAAGCACATGGCTCCATGAGGCTGGCACCTCTAAGCCTGGACCTCCAAATGACAGAGCACAACTGATGGAATCAGTGAGGTTGGAAGAGACCTCTAAGACCATCAAGTCCAACCAGCTCATCCTTGAGCTTCTGTGGCTGCCCTTGGAGCTGCTGCACCCTCATTTTTGTTCATTACCAGGTCCTGGTTATGTGGGAGGAAGCTTGCCTCCTTTTCCCAGCCAAGAGAGCCCTCTCTGAGCATGGAAGAGATGAACGTTTTCAGTCAATCCAGTATATGCTGACAGTCTGCAAATGGCCAACTAAACAACTAGCCAACCTACTGCCAGTCCCCGTCCTATGAACTGCTGACCTCCCAGGGAAAAGTTCAGGAAAATTGTTTCATTCAGGAAAGTTATTTCATGGCATTTGCTGCAGGACATGTAGCTGAGAGGGAGGAATCCTCCCAAGCACAGAAGAACATCTCCCATTTTATGGAAACACCAAATTGTGCAGGAGATAACCAACTGGAAAACACAAACTTACATCCTGACACAGGGGATCATCTCTAGTAGTTCATTTTTCCACCCAACTAAAATGAACCACTCAAGTCTGAAGCTGCAGTCAGTGGGACCTGGTGTGAGCTCGTACACAGCATGGAACGTGTGCCATGGCACTGCACGTTGCCTCTGAGTGCCAGGGTTACAAAGCAAAAAATGAGCAGTCCTTCAAGATTGTAAGTTAACAGCCCCCTCAGAATAACATATTATAAAATCACGTTATACTTGTTTATTACATTCCCAAGCTTGAACGTGTTATTCAAACAAGATTTTCCTTTTTTTTCTTTACTGAATCTGATAGGAAGATTAGAATAAAAAATTATGTAAACACATCTTGATGGTTCTAACAAAAAAAAAATGATGAAACCTGTGCATTTTCAAAAAAAAGAAAACGTCACTGGGATGTTGTACTGCAAGTTTCTGATAGACAAATCAAATGTAAGTACAAATTTATGTCTGGTAAAGGCCAAAAAAATGAATCAAGCAAAATTTATCCAAAGCATGTTGTCTAAAGAATGGTGTGATGTATGCAGTGAAAACTATGTTAAGTTGACAGGAGTTAGAATAGTAGCAGATGACTTCAAATATTTTCAGTGATTTCTCAAATATATTATAAAAGCAAAAATATTTGCACAATTCTGTGATATTTAAAGATACTATAAAAATTTAATTGGGAAGAATCACTGTTCAGTTGCATTGTGTCAGTCTCTTATGTTGTGTTGCTACCCCAAATGGAAGCAGGTAGTGAGTTTGTGCACATGTGTAAAGAATGGAGACCCTGGCAAAAATGGAGATCTGGCAAAATTCAAAGCTGGGTGAGCAGGCTGCTTACACTGTGTCTTCTGAAGTGGGAGCTGAAGGCATCTCGAGCATATTGCCTTCTGCAAAAGGAGCATGTAACCCCATCCCACGACGTCAGGTGGCACTATTAAAGCACTGAAGGCTTGAGTACAGTCTCCTTTAGGCAACCTGGTGCACTTAAAAATAGGTGGAAATCTGCCACCACCAATGTAGGAGAGCACCTTGCATCTCTTGATCGGGAGAATGGAGGTGCAACTAACAATTTTTCATCTAGGGAGGCAAATTGAGAGTACAGCTGAAAACAAGAAACCATACACAAGGAAAAAACGTATATTTTTTAGCTGTAGAAAGTATTTAGTTGTGTATGCATGCATCGTTTTTTATTTTTAATGGTATAGCACAACTTTGGGGCAATGGGTTAAATACATCTGCAGCTGTTCATTGCTCTGCGGTGATGAAATTTTGTCTTATTTAGCTGTGTTTAACGCTGATATGCAACTCTGGTTTGTTCTGAAGCTACAGGAAGAATGTTTTTATTTCCAGAACCTTACTGTTGCTCCAAGTTCTCCTTTTTTTATTGAAAAGTTTAGTTGGGGCTATCCAGCAGCAGAAGCAGGAGCATTTCTACTCCAGCAAGGAGTTACCGTGTGTGGATTTGCATTTCTGTTCTAGGCTTGTTGGTGGAGAATGGCGTTGACAGCTCTGCATTTTATAGCATATTTCAAATATTTATATTTAGCAGTTTGTCCTGTTTTCATTCCTTGTTACAGCTGAAATAAAATGAGAGCTTTTACTTGTAGCCCTGTTTCTTCCATGAAGCTTTTGTTGACCCAGCAATCTGATTGCTCATCAGATTTCTAATTATTTGCCTAATTAGTTGCCTTATTAAAGCTTGCTCTTCTTTCTACTTGGAAAAATATCTTCTGGTGATTAGTCATCCCTTAAGAAAATGATGAAAATTACTCAAATTCTCAAGATTTTAACTATAAGGCTGTTAGAGAGTAGGTATTTGATGGGCATCTAGGTTACAACTGTAATGTCTTGGATGTGAATGTTTAGCATCGTACATGTACCCAATTCTTCTGCGCCTTCAGTAGCAATAAAATGTTAATGTCCAGTAAAGGTTAATTGCTCTTCCTTGAGACCTTACCACTGTTAAGTAGGTTCTTCCAAGACCACATTCCTCTATTCCTTCTTGCCTGTTTGTAAGGCAATATAGTGATCACACATCTAGAGAGAGTTTGAGTGCCACAACTCTCCCATAAGAAGTTCCTTATTTAAAAGAAAAAAAAAATATTGTAGGAGTGGAGTAAAGTTAAACCAGGTGAGCTGTGCTGAAATGGCATACTTGGGAAGTTGTCCAAGTCCACAAAGAGCTTTATTTTTGTGAAAAGGAAAGGATTAAATTCTTCTCATGTCTGTCTGTTATGGATAGCATATAATCAGACCATGCAACTATATGGCGAATAAGCCAATGGAGTAATACTCTTCCCTGAATTGTTGGTTTTTTTCCATACTGGAACATTACGGAAAGTGTCCCTACTCTTCATTACATGGGGAAAACTGACGGGTAGTGATGCACTTGTACTGCTGCACTTGGCGTTGTGCTGCTATGGAAGAACCTTGAAAGGCTGCTCTGCATTTGTTTGAAGAGTTAGTGTCCAATTTCCCAGAGCTATGGTATTTGGAGATGTTTTAACTGTGGTAGATAGAGGAGCAATGGATGAGTAGCTCCCTGCCTCAGAAGAAGATTTGAGTTCTTGGTTTGATGTGTTTTCACTTCAGTGTAAGTTGTGTGTGTTGTGCACAGTTAGTGACTGAAACCTGCTACAGTTTCTTTTCCTTCTAACATGCTGCTGAATAACCAAACCTGAATCGCATCTGCCCTTCTCAATTGCACTAGCAACTTCTGAATCTGTTGGCCAAGCTTTGCAATAGGCTAGAGAGTATGGGAGAGAGCACCAGGAGAGCACTACCAACAGGAGCTGTGAGTGTTGATGAGAGATCCCTGTATTTTGGTAGTTAATGCAGTACAAAGCTGCTAATCTTTCAGAAATGTAGCAACCATAACAGCTCCATAACTGAATAAGGGTGAGTTTTAAAAAATGGTTGTGGCACCCTTCAAGAATATCAGCTATTCACTAAAGCTATTTTACTCTTTTTCTTCTAGCTTCAGATACTTATCAAGTCTACCTTTCTTGCTCCTGAAAGAGAACATAAAATACCTGTTATTACCTGTACTGTCCAGTTGAACTGCTAGAAGGCTTTGTGGAGCCATCTCAGAGTTTGTGTGGCTAGTGGTTCAAAATACTAACCGAGGTGCATATACAAATAACAGAATATTTGATGGTTTCCTCCAGTACAGAGAGCTTAGTTTTTTGGTTTTTTTTTTCTTAAATAAAAATAAAAAAAACACATTTGGACTTTGTTCAAGATTGAGGTTGATCTTTGTAATTATACAAGGCTGAGACATAATGTAAACAGCTTAGTTTGCCAATTTATTGATAGCTTTTATTATCCTCTGTAAGTTCCCTCCCCCTCTGCAGGTCCATTCCCAACACAATTGTAATCGTTTAATAGTAAATACTGTTGCTTCTTGTGGGACTGCTTCAGGGGTGTCCTCTTCATATGATCACATTTCGGGGTACTAGGAGAGCTTGTGATGAGCTTCAGGGCTAAGGTGACTGTCACCTCATCTGCTAATTACATGGTGAGTACATAATGTACCAAAGAGTTGCTCGACCATGTATCTGTTCAGAGAGAATAGGCGTGTGCTAAGTGAAGTTTCTTTAATAAGATGTTTGTTTCACACAACAGCACATCAGCTCTGCAGGTGAACAGACTGTACTGCTTACAGTGAGACACCTGAAAAATACTCAAGTCTTGTTTTCATTTCAGAAAACGAGAGGAATTGGTGACTTCCACTAGTACTGTGAACAGCTCAAACAGCTTGGCCCTGGCGCTTTGTACCATACAGTATGTTTGAGTTTGATAGCTTCATCATTCAAAGATGGAGCTTTGGTGTGCTTAAGGGGTATTTTTGGAGAAACCAGGTAGAGACAGGAGTCTCTGTAGGTGCTTGCAGTGCATATAGCAGCATCTCTGTGCATTTGTTTCTGAAGTGCATGCGTGGTTGCTGACTTTTCTCTGGGCAGGACAGGGGACCTTCTGTGGGAAAGTGTGGCTTATCCTAGACCTACGCATTTAAAGTATTGTTTATGATTTTGAAACTTCCCCGAATGTACTTAACTTCAGATTAATTGCCTAATATTTCCTTTCTCAGAATTCCTCTGAAAAGATATTTCAGCATTTTTATAGGGTCATAGCCTTCTATCGAAGGAATTCAAAAACAAGGAAAAAAAACCAACCAGCTCTTGGCAGCTAACATACAAATATTTAGCATCAACATGCTGCTTCTGCTGTGATGCAATTGATCTCAGAGTTCCTGAGGAACGTAAGAGGTAGGTTCATTTGAAAAGGAGCGTTTGAAACTGCAGAAGCTCTGAAGTTAAGTGTAGTGAAGCCTAGCTGGCTTTGGGTCATTAACTTCTATGGGACTAGATAAAAGGTATTGCTGTTTAATCGGAATTTTAAATGAGCTTTGAGTGCTCTTTCTCAGTTTTTTAAGCTTGCTTTTTCCATGAAGGAGCTCATGGACATCCTTGCTAGACCAGAAGGAAATGTTCATCTCGACGGTGTTTGTGGTGGCACATTGTGTTGGTACTGCTTCTGAGAATTAACCAGCACTGCAGTCTGTTCTGCTATTTCAAGTGAAACTTTCATGCACAAGGACTTAATACCATTTGAAAGATTTTTCTTCTTTTCCTACCTGCTAAGAGCAGTCAGTATAGCACCTCTAAGATTTCTGCTGCCTCTGAGGTTCACCACTACCCCTGCATTCTCTTATCTCTGGTGTACTCTTGCAGATCTACAGTTCTAGCTGTTTTGATTTTTTTTTCCCCAGAAATAAATCACTGGGGGATATGGCATTAATGGAGAATTCATTCTATAGCTGAAAATAGAAGGCTTTGAGTTCTTTGTCCTGTTTTTTTTTTTTTGTGTCGGTCTGTTATAAGGACGGAATCTGGTCTAAGCTTTCTTGTTTAACAGTTGTTAAAACTTCTCTTCTAAAGTTGTTGGGGGAATTTTTATGTAACATTTGAAGGTCGGCCAGTTAAATGTTGCTGCAGGAAATATTTCTTCTTATTCCATTATCTCTTGGGTTTTGGGTTATCACTAGCCAAAAGTCACATTAGTGCTTAGGAAATGAACTTTTTTTGAAAGAAAAGTATTCTTCTATATCTAAGATAGTATTTCAGTAGACCTAGAAGAGTGGGAACAATCTACTGTTGAAGATGGGTGTGCTGATGCAGAAGAGTCAGTGTTAAACCCACACCTGCAAAAATCAAGGAGAACTGAAAATTGCCTGAGTGATAAATCCCATGCTTCTGTACAGGCCTTTTTTGGGGGGGATTGTGCTGATGAACATTCTTCATTTTCAGCTATGATAAGATGTACTTCCAAGGTTACAGCAAGGGCAGTGCAGAAGCTGGTGTCCTCATATCTCATGAACAAGCTCTGCTGCTCTTTCTGCCCAGTGAGAGCTGCTTCTGCTCCCCTGGGCGCACTTTATAAAATGAACATAATACAATCACCAGTAATAACTTGCAGGCAAACTCCTAATATTTTATGGCAAAGTTTTATTTATGTACAATTTCTTCAACTCGCATGAAAGTTGGAAATTAGTTGTTTCTTGTACTTTCCCAAGTCATTTATTAGTACAGTGGGGGGCGGGGGGGACTTGGATTATCACTAGCTTTGGTATGATACTGAGAACTTTGTCTGCTACTGATAGGCAATGCTGAGTCATTCTTTGATGGCAAAGAAGATTGAGTGTGGATATCTTGACCCTTCAGTTCAGAATCTGATTAGCTTGTGCTACTGTTCAGTGCTCCACTGATTGCACTGTGTGCTTCTGTTTTGACTTTATCAGAAACGTCTGTACAGTAATAACCTCTGCACATGCTGCAAAAAGGAAGTCCTTACTGATTTCACTGTAATAAAAAATATTACATTATCGTTGCTCTTTAATGGTGATTCTTATTTTCGTTGGATAATAAGAAACCTTGGTCTGAACCACAGTCATGACCATGGGGATTAAACAGGGAGTTTTTGAGTAGTCGTAGACAAGAAATCAAACATCTGGTGCTGGTGAGAGTCCAGGGAGATTTTCAAGTGTACTGTGGCAAAGAGGCTGTTAAAAAGGTGAGGTTGTATTGTACCATGAAACAGTTTTAATCCTTATTAAAATAATGTGCTGGCACTGTTGTGAATGGCAGAGGTTTGTTTTGTCTCCCACGTGGTTTGACCTGTCAGTGTGAGGATTTCAGGAGACAAAATAAAAACTGTAGTTAGAGTGAGAATGACCACCTTGTTTGTTCCATATTTGTCTTCACGAGGTTTTCTTTGTTTGTTCTTTAATACTTCTCTTGGTAAGTTTGATACTTCTCTTTGCTGTTTTGATTTAAAAAACAAGTTAGCCATGTTTTTATAGTTTACTTCTGTTCTAGAATTCCTGCTGGTATCAGCTGGAAAGCGAGGCCAAACCTTGCTATAAAGCCAGTACTGCTATAAAGCCACAATGTTAAATACATTTCTGTCTTAGCATCTCTGACTTTTTAGAAGGGCAGAGAGAGGAAGTGTGGATGGTGGGTGGTGGTGAAATCCAGTGGAGTGAATAATGCCTTTTGGAGACTCTGGCAGTGTATGTGCGTTACTGGCTTCCCTGCTTAGTAAACTAAAAGATACAAACTTCCACACTTAGAAACAAGCAGGTAGGTATGAAAGAGCATGCTGCTGGAGCAAAATGAAAATGTACCAGGTTGACACTGCTGGTTGCTATTCACACAAGAGTGCTTAAAGGACTTGAATGAAATGTCTGAAGTGACAGCCAGTGAGTGTTGGCTTCAACCAAGAAGTTCCTGTGGACTGGCATGCATGATGATTTAAAGGCAAATAAGGGATAAATGAAAAAGCATCTCCAGGAAAGAATAAAAAATGCAGACCAGGTCAGTGGAAATAACAATTGAGACTAGCATTGCTAAGCGTCTTGATGAGTGTGATATACCAGAAGAATGTCAAGTTGGTTCTTTGAAAGGATAGCATTTTTGGAACTCTCAGGGAAAATCAGCAGGCATGCAAATACGGTGACCTGGGAGATACAGTCTAGATTTCCAAGAAATCTTCAACAGGTTTCCTTACGAAAGAAGAAGAGCTGTCTGGAAGGGAAGATCCCTTTCTTGGGTAAAAAATGAATGAAAATGCAAGAAAGGGAGGGTAGGGATAGATGTTTGATTTTCCTAGCACAGGCAGGTCACTGGTAGAGATCTGTGTGGATCTAGGCTGCTCAGCATGTTGTAAACGACTGGGAAAAAGATGAGAAGTTAAGAAGTGCTGCAAATGCAGTACGTTTATTCAAGATAAGGCAAGACAATTTGTTCCAGCTAGAGAGGACCGTGGAAGGACCTTATTGGGCTTGAAATTTGCAGATCTTACCCAGTCATTTGAGCTGGAAATTGCAGGAGGTCAAAGGAAATATCCTTCTGTCTTCTCTAGGGGTGCATTTTCATTGCTGTTCCTATTTGTTTTCTGACAGGAGGGATGTGAGTGCACCCTAAAACCTAGCAAGGTGTGTGTGGAGGGGGGCTGTATGTGGGCTGGTCAAATGAGCAGGAGAAAGGAACTAAGTAAGGAAAGAGAAAGAGGTTGAAGGATTCCAAAAGCTTACAAGTTTAAAGTGAAGTAGCCAGGGAAAAGGGCCATGAATAAAATGGGGAGAAGTGCAGGCAGAACCTCTGGCCTTAGAGGAGCTGGCAGAGGCCTGCAGTGAATGGGCACCTCCTGATGCAGAAAAGATGTGTGTGGTTTGGAGGAAACACACAGAGCCTTTCTGTGGTTGTAATGCTTAATTGGAGCAGGAAACAGGTAGGTTTCTGATTTTTCTTTTTTAAATAATGTTGTGTCTGAGAGATGAATGTGCGTATCTCTATGTGCACGTATAGGGAGGATAGGCAGGTGGCTGAGCAGGGCTGTGCAAGGAATATTTCACACTGCACAAAGACTGCTTGTAGCAGGTGGGTGATACAAAGCCTGTCCTGCCAAGTTGGTCAGAGTCTGTGTTTGCAGGTACGTCCCCCAGTTAACCATTTTTCAGTTGCTTCAGAGCAGAGGAAACACCTCCTTTCCAAGCCAATCAAGATGTGCCCCATCTGTGGGTGGACTTCAGTGGTGGCAGGCAAGCAGGAGCGCAGCCAAATGTCACCCTTTGTCTGACAGTGTCTGACCCGGGCTTCTGAGTGCCCCTTGGAGGTGGTTCCAAAAAGCAGTGGGCAGGCGTTCCTCTGTGCTGCTGCCCTTAACCTGCTGCGAGCCAGTGCCTGTCTGTCCTTGGGTTGAACAAAGCGTAACATCTCATCTGACAGACTGGGTTAGACTGTTAGGGTTTGATCATTGACCGCTTTTGCTGACTGTGTGCGGGGGGAGTGTGATCTTTTTGGCCAGCAGGCAGTCTCAGGGATCAGCAATAGCAGAAGTCCTGCTTGTAATTGGCACTGATAAATTGTGGAGGAGGAAAAGCAGTTTGTGCGTTAAATCAGTAATTTGTTTGCCATGTGGGCAATCAGGTGGTTGTGGTTAGGTCAGAGGGAAGTAGGGTTTTGCTATAATTAACATGTGGATAAGTCTGTGGTTAGGTGTAGTTTTCATATTGAAACCAAATTGTCACTTGTCCTTTATTACAACAGTTGGGCAAAGCTTTGACTCCCAAACCTAGCAAAAGTAATGTGAAAACCTTGAAACTTTCCAGGTCTGAAGCAATGACAGTCTGTGAGCTTCTCTTCACCACACCTTGGATTATTTCAGAAAGAGCTTATTAAAAAGACATTTAAAAATTTAGATTTTTTTTTTTAGTATTTAGAATTGTTAGATTGTATTTCAATAGTAAATCATTTGTCTTTGTGGATGAGCTCACTCCATGGTTCATTGCGTTTTATTATTTGGTTACTTTGGTGCTGTCAGGGAACAAAAACCACCAAAAATTATTCAAATTATTCCTGTTAACCTCACCTCAGTATCCTGGGAAAAACTGGTAGGTGTTAGAGACAGGTTTGTGCTACAGCAAATCTGTGAAACCTGTAGTGCTTATGGAATTACAATATAATAAAATCTCAGAGAGCTTTTCCAAATTGTCTGTGTGATGGGAGAGTGGTTATACCTGTTCACAATGGATCTGTGCTAAGGGAATTCTAAGTTGCTGGGATGTCCTGGATGTCCTGGAGCCCTCCATGTGCTGACAGCTGAGGGCTTGATTCGTTTTGTGCATTAACAAAGCCTTGCAGATTCTCTGCCCTTGTCTAAAATTCTTAATGGGAGGAGGAAATGCTGTTTACAAACCTTGGACTGGATGATCTTGTAGGTCTTTTCCAACCTTGGTGATTCTATGATTCTGTGATTAACTGTTGCATGCTCATGGGATCTGTCTGTAGCTGGGAAGACCACAAGTGGCTGCATTCCCGCAGGAATCCTGAGAGTTGCCCCAAGATTATAAGTATACGCCTTTAATCAGGGTTTTACTTTTGTTTCACAGATTTGTATTGCGCTCTAGCTCTAGCCTAATTATGTTCACTATAAATTCTTATATTCTTTCTAAGAGCCAATAGCTTCAGATGGGACAAAACATAGGTTAGAAAGCTCAGGTGCAGTTTTTTTTTCTGTCTTTTAAATAGATGTCTGTAATGTACTGAAATCCTGAAACAGGCTCTTATCACAAATTGAAGTAAAACAAGTTCAAAGTCTACTTCTTTAAGCCTTGGCTGCTGGCAGCTGTGGTGCTGGTATGTTTGCTTTGAAGCACAGGCTCTTGCTGATCCTTTCCTTTTTTTTTTTTTTCTTTAGTTCAAAACCCATTTCTTCACCTTTGATTGTTCAAGTTGGGCATGCAGAGACACTTCAGCCACTTCTTGCACTTATGGGCTTCTTCAAAGATCCTGAGCCTCTCCGGGCAAACAATTACTTCCGCCAGGCACATCGGAAATTCCGCAGTGGCCAGATAGTACCTTATGCAGCCAACCTGGTGTTTGTGCTCTACCACTGCGACCAAGCAAAGACCTCTAAGGAGGAGTACCAAGTGCAGATGTTGCTGAATGAAAAGGTAATGCTGTTTCATCACTCAAATGAAACCATCTCTACGTATGCAGACCTCAAGAGCTATTACAAGGACATCCTTCAAAACTGTCACTTTGAAGAAGAGTGTGAATTGCCCAAATTCAATGGTACTGTTACTGATGAACTTTGATGGAATGAAATGGAGTGGCTGATTTGGAAACCAATCTCAGTTCTCTTCAACAGACGTCGTGAACAAACACTTTGGACACGTGCTGCTGCTGTGTCAATTCTCTAAGCTCTCAGATATGATGGCTGTTATTTACCTGGGTTGTCTCGGTCAGCTCAACGCGCTGTTTATTTATTACATAAGATGAATGACAAAACCAAATTCTGTAACAGGGATGTCCCTGAGCATTTGTAACAAATGTAGTGCAAGACGAAGCGTGCCTGTATATTTATGTGTACAGACAAGTAATTTCCTAGGTCATTCCTCTTATGAATGTGCTGTAGATAGAATTTAGAGCTGGGACAACTTTTTATTTTATCAAAGCAGAAGGTGCTTGAACTGATTCAGTATTGCTTTGTGCTGCCTTTTGGCTAGTTGTTGTTTTCCTTTGGCAGGCATGAAATAATGTAAACCTGTGAGCTTTTTTTTTTTTTTAACTCCTTTTCCTGAGTCTCTAGGAGGGAGAGAGTGTATGCTACTTCTCTATAGCTGCCTAACTTCTGCCTGGACAGCACCACATGAGCATCTCACTCTGGCACTGACAGCAGGAGGAGTTGCCTTTAAAGGGACAAGGATATATGATTCTTAAGTCCTCATTGACTCATCCAGCACTGCAAGTTAGCCATCAGGGTAAGTAAACTCTCCTGAAAAGGGAAGGGAGGAAGAGTGAAGGAGTGGGAGATATCCAAGAGCTCTTGAAAGGAAAAATGGCCGTGCAGCAGTTGTTCTATAAGCCATCTGGTGTTTCCTTTTACTTGACACCATCAGTTTCTCATGTTAAAGTTTAGGCTGGGGCGTTCAAGTGAGGCTCTGTAAGCAGTTTGAACATCTTGGCCCCCCTCAAATGCTGACCGTTTTCTTAGAACTTCTGGAGGTCTCCTGCGCATCCTGCTGCTTGGAACGATAGTTGCCAACCCTAAATCTGGGCAGGCTTCGGACTGTGAGAAGTATTTTGCTGAGACTTGACTTCTGCAAGCTTAAAGGCACAGAACCTGGTATCACTTAGATAGGCCTTATCCACTTGATAAACCAGCTTGTTCTTGAAATTGAACTGATTCTAAAGAAATTAACTACATAAAGGTACTGGTTATCTTTGAGTGTATCTGCACTTAAAGCAGGTCTACTTGCTGCTGAGAAATAGAAAGTATTTTAGAGTTTAACAGTGGAGCAGAAAGAGGAGAAATTAAGATAATTGTCCAGAAACGTCCAAAATACGGCAAGCCAAATAAAAATCCCTTCATTGCCCAGAAGGGAATGGCTGGGTAAATAGGCTGTCCCAAAGCAAATGCGGGTGTGGTTTTCTGGTACTGGCAGTTCCCAACATATGTGTGCCCTGTAACAAGTGCTCCAGAGCTCAGCCCATAAAGTGAGGGGCAGTTTGCTGGGTTGACTGGAGAGAGGGTGAAAGGGTGGTGTAACCTGTTACCACAGGAGTGTTGTAGGCACTATAAACATTTATACCCTCATTTACCTAGGTAGCCTCACCAGCAGAACTGAGAACTTAAATGATGGAGGGAAAGAAAAGAAAAAGGGAGTGAAACCTGGATGAGTTTAAAGTTCAGAAGTTAAAGTAATTGCAGACTTAGTTTATCTTTTTTTCCTAGAGGACTTGGACTTCCGTCGCTTTTTTTTTAAATATAGCTTATATAGAAACACTTCTGAGTTTACATATCTGTAAGTTAAGGAGCAATTGAAAAGATGTTTTTTAGGGTATCATTTTATGAGTGAAATCACTGTGAGGATTTTTTCCATCTGTTTTTGCTGTTGTAACTTAAGTGCTCTTCATAGAGTAGGACATAGGTCCTGTTTCTTTAGTGCACTGATTTCTACGGAGGCTGTGGTTCTGCTCAGCAAAAGTACTGATTAAAGCTGGTGGATGTTTTAGCATTGATGTCTTTGTAGAACACTTGCATGTATTAGCTCTGCAGGTCTTTTTCTGAAAGTGGGGAGGTGGCTAGGGAGGAATAGCTGTACTGGAACACCTGTAGGAATATAGGTCAGGATGGTTGCCAGCTCCAGCATGATCCTTCTTTGAGGCTGAGTCAATTGAGCATAATTACTGTGACAGGTAACTGTTACGAACTTTATTGCAAGGCAGTGTTTGAGGCAAGCTATGAAGAAAGAAACTTCTGTGTAAAGACAGTGAAATTTGTTAAATAGCAGATGTAAGGTTGAGAAAATTCACCTTTGGACATTTTTTTTTTGTGGTTGAGTCATCCTGTGATCATTCATGATACGAACAGAAGAAATGCGAGCTTTACTGCTGGAGATAAGTGGAAAGTTTCCGTTTGTCTGTTCTCTTACCCACTGTGTTTGTTAAAGATACTGTGTTCTTTGCAGAGGAAGAATGTGTTGCCCTGTTTTTCCTTTGATCGCAAACCAGATAAGGCAGAAGAACCAAATAATTATTTCTGTGGTGAAGCATCATTTGTTTCTGTATTAAACTTGATAGCTTGATAGATAAATTCTGCGCAAGGGAATTCAAGGATGACTCTTCAGAGGCTGTTTCCTATTTTGCCTTGGCTTAGAAGTCCATTGCATCTCCAGTGTAATGGGTGTATCTACAGTAGATATCACCAGTTAACCAAGAAGAAAAATGTGCAATTTGGTTTGTGATCTGTATGTAAAGGCTGGCCCCACTCACTCAGCTGGCATAATTAGGGGCTGAGCACAGAAATCTTGCACAACTGCTGCAGCAGCTGTGTTGAGATGTGTATGTGTGCTGGGCACTTGTTCATGTGACTAATTCTTGCTGCTAGGGATATGACTTCAGTATGACCCTGTTATTTAAAAAGAACAAAGAACACGCATCCCCAAACAACCAAAATTAAATTTGTACATAGACTAAAAAGGAAAAGTAAACAGGATCAAGTTATTTCCATGAAGTTGGGCACTGGCTCAGTGAGCAGGATCCAAATGGGCTGCCCCCTTTCATGGCGCTGCAAGTTGGCCCATCCTGGAAAAGCCCTGCAGGGAAAATGATGCCTTCACCTCCTGCATGCAACTCCAGACAGAACCCCTCCCCTCAGGCCTCCAGTGACACCTCCATGTGTAACTTTACCAAAACTGTAACTTTTCATTGATGGAAGACGCAGACTCCGTTCTTGGATGCTGGCATTAAACACACTTGAAATACATTTATTTTTGTTGGATGTCTAAAGCTTTACTAATGTTTCTGGAAAACTCATTTTTCCTTCCAGTTAAGTACTGTTGCTGTAATTCTGGCTAGCATGGAGCTCTCTGATCACTGCACGCAACATGACTTTGTGATACTATGGGACTAATTGGATGAATTTGGAGAACTGGTTTTGGATTTTCAGTGCTGTGAAATAAAGCTGCACACTTTCTTCACCTGTTTTATGAGCAGCAATAATGCAATCTGTAGCATCATGCCTGTATTCTGCTTAAAATACATTTGGCAGACTGCTATTCTTTGCAGTGTCTGGATGTTTCGAGTCTTCATGCTGTCACATTGTTAATATTAAAGTACATTAATTGAAACTTTACTTTCTCATTTTGACTTGAGTGAAAAATTACTCTTCTTTCCTGGAGCACTGATTTAAAACCAGTGATAGCCTTCTGGCAAGCTTTTCACAGGTATTACAAAATGCCTGGAGCTGTCCTGCATTCTGAAGTGAACAATGCACATCTTTCTGTGCAGTCCAGGGTCTGATGCAATGCTATTTTCCTAAACATTATCACCCTCTCACAGGAAATCAAAGCCGATTTCATAAGGAAGAATTAGAAACAAACCTCACACAATACATTTTAACCTGTCCTTTTATAAATACTTGGCACTAGAGCCTCATTACTAAATATCAGTTAGTTTGTTAATTCTCTGATTCTCTACAGAAAAGCTCTGCCTGCAGCATTTTCCTAAGTGTGCTCTCAGTGAACTCATATCTTTGATCAAAGGCTCTTTCCTCATTTCTCCAACGTCTGTAATATTGAGATAGAAAACAATTGATGCTGCTTTGATTAAAATACCTGTACAGGAACAGGAAAAAAGGTGAAATTATTTTAACCAAGTAGGACTTGCTTCTTGGGAAAAGAAAAGGAAGAGCAGCCCTGCCACACACACACTTTTTAAAAAATTGTTTTAAATATAAGTATTATGTATTAATTATTTTTATTAATTGCATAGATTTTCAAAGGGAGGTTATTACAATCAACTGTTGGTCTGTAGTTGCTGGTATGATAGAAATAATGGTTTCTCTGCCTTCTTGCTCAGAGTCATCTGAAACCAGACCATGCTGACCTTACTGGGCTGCACTGTTGTCCTCTATCCTCAGTGAAGGTTAATCAGTTACGATACAAAAAAAAAGAAGGAGCTCTGTACAAATGCAAACAATACAAAAATGTATGACCACTGTAGTGCAGTGCCAGCAATTGGCCAGGAGCAGGCAAGCCAGCAAGAGCTCCTAACTTGGTGATTTCTGGGGAGAATTTTTTTCCCCAGCTTTTCCTCCTCTTGTGAATTTGTCGACTCGATGCCAGAGCTTCATCACCCCCATTGCCATGTGCTGGTGAGGTCATGCTTTGCTTATGTGCGTGGTGTTGAAGTGGGTCTTGTTGTTGCCAAAAGTCCTGGCTGGTTTCTGTGCTGCTTTGACAGATGGTAAGAGGAACCCCTTCATCTTGCAGCAAGGCAGAAAGGGAGATGTAAGAGTAAGGAGAGCAGATCTGTGATGAGCTTTTTGTATAGCTCTTAGTGAATTTCTCTTCTGCAAGGTTCTCCTGTTGCTTTCCAAACCCAAAGCCTTAGATTGCCTTGCAATAGAACATGGCGGATGCTGTGGCTTTGTGACACTCCTGTCTTTTCATTTGAACCTGCCACCTGCTAGACTGGAAATTCAGCTGTGTCTGTAGCAGCGTTGATTTAAAAACATAACAACTTTCTGACATAGTCAGTTAACAGAGTTAATTGAGTTAACAAAGTTAAAAAAAGTTGATTGTCAGAAATTTTGCAAATGTTGATGCTCGGCACATATTCTTGCAGTTCTTGAATCATTTTGTGTGATACAGACCTTGTTTCAGTGTTGTCCTGAATACCAGCGGTTTGTCAGAGTCCTTGGAGTATCCATACTGGGAAGCATCCAGCTGTGCTACTTACGACTTCTACTTTCTGCCTGATCGGAGAGGCCCCTCTTGCTTATTTGTTCCTTGTACTGAAATCATTATGTTCACCTCATTGTTGTCATTGCTACTTGGACTTTTGCCTTGGTTTTATCTTGTGCCTTTATATATATATGCACACACAGGCACGTAGGTTGCTCCAAAAGTATTGCCTCCTATTTATTTCCATGGAAACTACAACAGATACA
This sequence comes from Numida meleagris, assembly GCF_002078875.1. Classification (NCBI taxonomy): domain Eukaryota; kingdom Metazoa; phylum Chordata; class Aves; order Galliformes; family Numididae; genus Numida; species Numida meleagris. The sequence goes on from NW_018362987.1 coordinate 1,562,938, forward strand.
AAGAGCACAGTAACGCTATTTGATGGATCAAATTCTTAGCTACAAAACAAGTGTTTTTCAACATAGTCACCACCAGTAGCTCTGTATTTTCACCAGCAGCCTGTACGCTGCACTCACAAAAATCTGCATCAGCGGAGGTGACCCACTGTATCACAGTGTTTCACCACCCACCGCCTCACTGTGCTCACATCCATTGGTTGGTCTCCATAAACATTCAGCAAGCATCGATGAATGTCAGTGGGTGCCATTTTTTCCACACGGAGGAATTCAGTGACACACCTTCATTTCAGTATGCACTCCCATGTCAGACACCATTCTGTCAGACTGCCCCTCTGCTGCCGTCTGTCACACAGCAACAAAACAGAACGGGATATTGGTGGGAAGGTTCAGTCTCTACTGCCATACCACCAGCATCTACTTCTGACATTGCTGGCCAACAGAATAACATAGGAGGCATTACTTTCAGAGTAACTTTCATATTTACTGAACTAGACTCGATGCCCGTATTCAAGGTGAGGGTGCACCATGGACTTGAAGAGGGGCAAAATGCTGTTTTCTCCTTAGTTTTCTACTTCTAAGAACATCCCGAGCTGTCCCTGATGGGTAGAGAGCAGTGGGTCATAGCATCTGTATGTCATTCCTGGGACCTCCGTGTCACTCCTGGGATGTGATGATCAGCTCAGGTTGTTTTTTGCCAGTTTCCTCTACCTGCCATATTTCAGTCTGCTGTTCCTAGAAGCAACCCAAATCTCCTAAGTTTAAAGTTTGCTGTGTCTTTTAAAGTGCTTTTGCAGTTCCTTCTCTTCTGGGATGACTTTGGATCCTCAGCAAGCTTTGTCACTTTGTCCCTTTTCCAGGCTGTTGACGAACAGCTCAGAACTGGAATCCTGCAGGACTCATTTCACAAAGTGACTGCTTCAGCCTCCTGTTTTCTCCTTCTTAGTCTGTCATTCAGCCTTCCCAGGACCTTCTATCTCATCACATGGATGCTCAGTTTCCCTAGCAGACTTTGGTAAGGAACTTGCTGAAAGCCTCCAGTATTTTTACCAGCTGGATCTGCATGCTTGGTGACTCTTTCCCAGTCTCTAACTTTAAATAAACAAGACAAGCTTCTCTCAGACTAACCTGATGGAAAGAAAGCATGTTCCTCCTGACTCACTTGAGAAACTGCTTTGATGCTGAGAGTCTGAGCAGCCTTTGTATTCCTTCTGACACTGGGCTGATACCCCCAGCTCTTTCTGGGAAGATTGAGTCCCCTGATGACCATTCACTGGTGACTGAACTCAAATGGCAAGCAGCCCAGGGTTTAATGAGTTTAATGACAGCCTGAGGGGACAGCTACCCTTGGCTTTAACCAACAGGAAAAGCAGAGATTAAGTGAACTTTTCTTCCACCTTCCAAAGTGTCAAAAGTATTTCCTTTTGTGTTAATGGTAAGAAAGTATTAGCAATCGATGTTCTATGGTTGGTTTTCAAGGAAGCAGTATCCTCTGTATAATGTATTCTTCCTCCTTTCTGTTAGAGGCACTTTAATGTTATCTCTTTGGTTATGTAAACATATGTGTAAAAATTGGAAAAGTTTTGTATTCTAACATCAGTGGAGTTACATTATCATAGAATCATAGAATGGCTCAGGTTGGAAGGGACCTTAAAGAGCATCCAGCCCCAACCCCCTGCTGTGGGCTGCTTGCCCCTGCCAGATCAGACTGCCCAGGGCCTCATCCAGCCTGGCACTGAAAGCCTCCAGGGATGGGGCACCCACAGCTTCTCTGGACAGCCTGTCCCAGGGCCTCACTGCCCTCTGAGTAAAGAATTTTCTCCCAACATCTAATCTCAATTTCTTTTCTCAATTTCTTTTTTAATTTAAAGCCATTCTCCCTTGCCCTATCAATAGTAGACTGTGTAAGGAATCTGCCCACTCCTGCTTTTAAGCTCCCTTCAAGTACTAGAAGTTACACTGACTTGTATTTTTGTTCTAGAAAGGGACTAGAGCAGCACTGGACTCAGATCTGGCTCTGGTAGGACTCTTTCCACTTTAGGGAAAATCCTCTATGTCTGGTTTCCCAACAAGTTCTGTATCAATGCTTCCTTTGCCTTGGTGTAGGCATCACTCACCGTGTCATCTAGGAGAATATCACAGGGCTTTTCTCGCCTTGGTGCTGGTTGTGCACCCACAGGTTTCATCCCCTCCGTAAAACAAAACTGGCTCGTCTGCACTGCAGTTTGCATTGGGCAGTCCTTGCAAGCTGTTACTCATCTGAGTGTTGGCTCCTTCATGCCTACAAAGAGTTTAATCAGTTGTTCAGCTTTTTTTTTTTTCCTGGCAATTTAAAATCAAACAGCCATCTCTGTAATTCCTGTCTCCTCTAGTGCTAGATGTCTCTGGCCAATGCACAGGTAACTGACTGGCTCTCAGTCCTCTCCAACCAGTCAGCTGCGCTCTTTTCCTGCTTTTAACTAGGTGTGTTTCATTTCATGCATGTGAAGCATTACTGTTCAGCTTACGGAAAAATGTAGCTGCTCTTTGTCAGGTGAACGGTGTGCTGTTCTCAGGGATACCCCAAGGTCCACCTGACACTGCAGAGGAGAAAACAGCATGGGTTGAGATGGGTCCTCCACAGCCCCTGCTTTCCAGAATGTCTTTCACACCTCTATCCACCTATTGATTTTCAAAAAATTCCCAAGCTGCTGCTTCCTGGTATATCTGCCATAAGATTTGTTAACCTTTTTCTCCTGATTTCCAGCCTGTGTACGTCCTCCAACATAGTCACCTACCTATACCTATCTTTGCAGGCAGCACTCACATCTCATTTCAGCCCTTGCTTTGCCAGATCTGACGGGCTGATCTCTCTTAATCTCTCCCCCTGGCTCTCCTCCTCACCTGAATCATTTCTTCTGTGTACAGGCTCTGGTTTCACTTCAGTTCTTTTGAACATAAATGATCACAGTTGTGCTCTATTTTCCAGACAAGGTCCCACTCCATGTGATTTCCCTTTGTTTCCCTCTTGGAGAGGTTAATCATTATGCAAGTGAGGTTTTCGTATTTACTGGTGTGGTTTAGGGCTGTTTTCTGTGGCACTGCAGAGGTCTTGTGCTTTGGCTCCCATCTGCTGCTGGAGAATGTTCACCAGGTGTTGTAGATCACTTCCTTTGTGTGGGTTTGTACATAACAGATCTGTGTATAATATTTAGAGTGTTGTCAGTTACATCTTACACACGTGGGAATGTTCCTAGTTGCCAGTACACTCCCTGCTTTGATGATCCAGTGCTGCTGTATAAACCAGTGCACGCAGCCATGTGCCTCCGGCCCTCTCAAACATGAAGCATATGCAGAGTCCTGCCAAGGCTTGGCTTTGCAGTAATGCCTTTGGGGCTCAGATTTCTTTTACATAACACAGAATTAGAGGGCTCTTCTCCATCCCTTGGAGGCCTTGGTGTGGTGCAGAGTGGCAAGTCTTTCCTCTGGTGCCAGTGGAAATCCAGCAGCCTGGAAGCTCTCCAGGGATTTTTCAGTGCCTGAAGTGTTAATACTAGAAGGTGCCCCCTTTTGCTCTGCACAGTTGTTCTTCTGGGGCTGAGGTAGGTGAGATGCTCATGTGTCACCCTGCAGTAGATCTCCATTTCTCCCTTTCTCTGTCTCCAGGTAGCCTTTGTGATTTCTGCTTGTGAAACATCTCCATGCAAAAGCAGTGATGAACATCACTTCCAGTGTGCCCACGTGCCATGTGTCCCTGGTCAGTCAAGAAACAGGTGGTAAATCAAATGAATTCTTCATAAGTTCAAGTCCTTTTTCCCCATACTAGATTGTTGGTTATTTTTCCCTAAGGTGTTGCATCTGCTGATTTCAAACCAGCTTTTGGCATGGGACTTGAGGAAGAAGTAAAACCCAAATCTGGAGGTGGTTCTTTGAGCTGCAGGCATCCAAAGATAAAGCTAACTGCAGAGGTTCATGTGACCTACTTATAAGCTCTCGTGAGTAGCCTTTAGATCCGGAAGCTGAACAGGAGACAGCTTTCATGGTAAATGAGAAATTGTTTCCGTCCTGTATGACAGTAGGTTCTTTTTAACTGCATCACTTTGTTTGCTGTAGCATGAATGTCACTGCAGTTTGATCCTGCTGAAAGTTAAAGGGTTGCAAAACCACTTTGAGAAACCCAACTCTTTTCTCTGACAGTGATGTCAGACCCCAGCTAACTTACCATGGCAGTCCAGCAGCTGTGCACAGTGTTAGACCTGGCCATGGGGAGAAAGAAAAGGTTTTCCTTCAAGGCTGGAAAATGTAAAGGTAGGCAGCTACTTGCATGGAGTTGCTTCAGAAAGGCTGAGCAGAGGGTGACCTTCATGTAGGAGGAGAACAGATCTGTCTGTCCACTGCAGTCTGCATTGTTTCCTCTTGCCTTGGATGTCTAACTATGTGCCTGCTCAAACCCAGGGGGAAAGACGAAGTCATGCAACAAAGCAGAGCAAATAAAACTCTCTTCTTTCTCCATCTCCCTGTTTTATACCAACAATAGGGATGGAGTTGCTGGTCTGGCAGTGTGACTCTAGGCAAGGTGCTCTGCTGAAGCCAGGATACACAATCTAAGAGCAGGAAAGCTGCTGTTCAGCCAAGACTCTGGGTCTCTCTTCAGCAGGCAGAACATGCCTCATCATTTCTGCTTAGTGCCTTGTTTTTGTTTTGTTTTTTTTCCCCAGTGACTTTCTAAAGGTGAACTGAGAGCAAGGGAGAGCAGATTGCTGGAGCACACCTTCAAGAGATATGTGCTCAACCTAGTGCCATCCTGGACAAGGTGTACAAACTCCACCACCTCTGGATGCTCTTTTTAGGGAAGTGAGCTGGTGTGAACCACTGAACTGCTCTCCCAACCCACCTCTGGCTGGTTGCCAGTGAGCTTACTGGCAATGGTGTGCTCAAGACATACCTGCAGCCTGTTATGAAATGTTCTCATCTGTTGGGCAAAACCACTACAAAACAAAGCATTCAGTGTGCTTTTTCTGCCAGGAGACAGCTGCCAGGAACAGCACGGTTGTTTGATCAGCTCTGTTGGGCTGCTGAAGATGATCTTGTTCTCACTGTTCTTTTCCTGTTTCGCTTTTGTTCCATGGATTCAACCGATGTTTAAGGTTCATGGGAAGAGATATCACTTGCTGTTCCTTTGCCAAGGGACTCCTGGAATGCAGTTGGCAATGTGGACTCGGGCATCTTCTTAGTGACTTGAAATGGAAAGAAACAGATAAGAAAGAGACCTTCTTTTCTAGAGTTTCCTTGTATGCGATACACATTTTCAAAGACACTGATAATGTATAAAAATGCTTGGATAAAGTGCCCAAAATGTTTCACAACTAGTAAATAATGACAGCCTAATTTTGTGAAGCTTATCTCCTATTAGTAACAATGGCTTCTCTAGTAGAGTGGTAAAAAAGACTTCTCAAAGTAATTCTAAAAATTACAAACTTGACATATAAAAATTACAAACTTGAAATAAAGATTACCAAACCTGAAGTCTCTTAAAGAATAAATTAAAGGTTTTCCTTAAGATGGTTTTCTGTGGGAATGGTCATTTATCTTCAGTGGTGACTATGTCTGTCTTGGCTGGAAAATCCTGCCTGGTGTAACACGTGACAGCCTACACTGGAAAAATCACAATTAAGAAAAAGAGTTAAAATGGAATGGTGCATTGCAGGTCCTAAACCATCTGTCTTTGCATAAGAGGAAAGGCAGACAAAACTAGGTGAATGACGAAGCCAAAGACCAGGGTGTTGTGTGTAAATTCACCCTGTCTTTACGAAAAAGTCCTTGGTACTTTAGAACTCATGTTCATAGCTGCCTGGAGTTTGAGGAAGAAGGGAAGGGACAGGTAGAAGCTGCTCTCTTGCAACACTTTGCAAGAGGATTAGGATGAATTCAGACCTCAAAACATTGTGATAGGAGTTGACTGCTACCTGCCTGTACTTGTCCATCTGTGACACTAGCTGGCCCTAGAAAGGTTGTGTTTTCATGGTTTTTCCTAAGTCTCTCTGACTCTTCTGTTGTGATTGCTTTGTTGACAGTTCTATCCACACAAAGATAACAGGCTGCCTATTTTATGCATTTTTCTGCTCTACTCTGCTTTTGGAAGAAGACATCCGTGGCTTTAAACCTCCTTACCTGAGCCCCCAGAATGAAGCAGTGTGTAGGGAAAAGGAGTCTGTGAAAATGAACCTTTGGTGTCACTTCAGGAACTGAGCTCTTTATTCCAGTATTGTAAAGGTGAAAAGGTAGGGGCCAAAGTCTATGAAAGGGACAAGAAATCATACAGGGCAAAGGTGATAAATCTATAGCAGAAAATTACATGCAATAAATAAATTACTGCAATATGGCATCACAAAATGATAAGAACCTTTGTCTTTTGTTTCAAAAAGTCCATTCACTTTGTAAAATCGATTGTTACTAAATGATAATTCAAGGTGAGTGCAAAGAAACCTGAACTTTTATGGGCAGAACAATCTGCAGTGTCATAGCCTTGCCTTAGCTGAATTCCTCCGTGATGAGATCTGCAACTGTGGAAAATCAGTCAGACAGAAATTGCTGGCTATTTCTGCTGCCATTTTGCTGATAAATGCTTGTTCCTTTGTGTCATACTCCTAGGGTGTGATGAATACCAGCTCCTCTGCTGTGCAAGTTGTCTTTTCCCAGACATCTCCATGCTAGCTTACCAGGCAAAGCTGCACACAAAGCCCTGGTGTCCACACTGGGACATGGAGGTGTTCCAGTTGTGGTTTGGAGCCTCACATCCGCCCTGCCTGGATGATGCTTTGGGTTTTTAGCCTGAGTTAAACTGTCATCTCTTTGAAGTGAAATCCTCCTCCTGGACTACCTCTTGGTTGCAACTGTAGCTGTGCCATATAGATGCGAGGAAAGCCCTGCAGACTGCCTGCAAAACACAGCTGAGAGTTGCTCTACAGAGCAGGTAGAGAAATCTCAAAGGTAGTGTTGGATTTTGAAGGCAGGCAAGGAAAAAAAAAAAGAGAAATAAAAATAAAGAGTCTGGTGAGAAAAATGAAGGACCCCTGTCAAAACTTTGTTCAGAGGTGTGGGTGTTAAGTAGTGCTAGAAGAGTGAGACTGACATTGGTAACTGCTCAAGAATAGGACAAAAGAACCTGCCATGTAATTGCAGAATGTTCACTGCCACCCCTTCCCTAATGACTATGGGACTTGCTGCACATGGGCTTGCTGTGTGGGGACAACATCCCAACAGCCAGACCAGCTAGGATCTTTCAGACCTGTCCACTGTAGACGAGAGGGTGTGTAGGAAAATAATGATGATGAACATCAGCAGTTGCGTCACCAAGGAGCAGTGACTAAAAAATGTCCTGGAAATCACAGATCTGAGTTGTTTGGCATGCATTCTGAAGCAGTAGGTGAGGAGGGTGGGTGGAGGGCAGGCGGCATGTGTGCCAGTTGGCCAGAGCTGCACGAAGGTGGTTGTGAAGCTGTCATTCGAAGAGGAAGTAGGTGTAAAGATGGCAGCGAGTTAAAAAGCTCTCTCCTCACCCTTGTTCTGTGATGTGGTCTGGTACAGAAGGATGCAAACATGTTGGTGAACTTAAGCTTAAGTTCAATATATCTTCTGCTTGGGTGACAGGAGGATGTTGATTGCCCTTTCTTCCAAAGTAAGAGGTGCTTTTCCGTTTTCCTGACTTTTGTATAGCGTTCTAAAGATACAAAAAACTATGCTAGTGCAAATCTTGCTTCTGGCTCGGACTTCTTTCTCCCGTTGTGAAATCTTTGGCAAACTGGTTCTGAACATAAGATTTCTGGCTGGCTGTAGCAGTCCTCCCCAGTGGCAGCAGGTGTTGTTAAGGCTGGAAGTTTCTATGGCTGATTTCTCATAACTTCTGGAACTTTTGTTTCTCTTGAGCAGCTTTCCCGATGCTGGGGATAATCCTGCATTTTTGAATTACAGAACTAGAGGAAAAATAATGTTTCCTGCTTTTATTCAAAGGCCTACTTGCTTATGCCAGCAGCCAGTGCCCTGCCAGCCCGTGTCTGTCGTCAAGCTTCCAACACACTGTGCTGTGCTTTGCTTTGGTAGTTCATAAAGCTTTCTTATCTGGTGTCTTGCAAGCAAGGTTTTAGGACTGCAGATCCAGACTTGCTTTTTACACAGGATTAAAAATCTGTTTATGGAAAGCCATGTGTGAAAGGTGAGGCATGTAAGCAGGAACTGCTTGTTGGGGCAGTTCAGTATCAGATCTGGTATCTTTGTGGGCATGACAAATTACAGGGATGATGCCAAAGAGCTTACACTCGTTAATCTGTGGAACGCTTAATTTTTAAAGATGCCAATCTTACATTCTGTATTTGGTGAGCAGAATTCGTTAACCTCCCAGTGACTGAGTGATACCCCACTAGCTGGGGTGACAAGTCTCCCTTGGGAATTTGTTGTCTGCATTTATTCTCAGATCAACTGCTGATAAGCCTGACTGCCATTCTTAGGTGTTTCTGCACTGATTTCCCCTGTGGGCTCCCTCCTGAGAGTTGTCTTTGTGCTGTCTGTGTTCTGTACAATCTTTTCCTCATCGTTCACACAAGAGCAGCAAACCCTGTACCACTTTGACAAGGCTGTTCTTGCTGTGCTCTGCTTTGGCCTGGCCATCTATACAAGTGCTGCAGCAGCTCTGGACTGGTGAAAAGTGGAAGTGCAGGCAGCACAAAGGAGAAAACACTGAACTGAATTCAGAGAAGACATGAAGAAACCATGCTGAACATCTTTGTCTCCATCATCTGTTAAACAGAGCAAGATGCTCAAGTTGAAGCAAGCCACTAAGTTGAAGCCATCATCTGTGAGTTCCCCAGTTTTAGGAAAGCAAATGAAAGAGAGAAGACATCACGTGGTAGTGGAGTAGTCTGAGAATTGCTCATAGGGCTAACTCAGTCCAGTATGAAGGAGAACTCAACTTCCATGGCGCACAAATTTGATCTTGGCCTTCATTCCTGCCTCCTCCACCCTCTGCTTCTGCTTTCCCAAATGTACAGCATGGAGTAGATGGGAGTAACCATGGGAACGGCATCACTAGTAACATTGCAAATGATCTGTGGGCTCCTTCTGAGGCTACAGTGATAACATGGGCAATACTTCTCCTTCTAGATACCAGCACAGTGAAGGAAGTCATGCAATGATTTAAGAGTATGTGGTCATGCAAAATGAGGAACAGCGACACACTTTATGTCTTTTAGCTGGGAGAGTGCTGCAAAGGATACCTCTCTACTTCCTGAAGGCTGCAATGCTTTTAGGGATGATCCAGTCCTATGAGCAAGGTTGTGTCCTGTTTCCACTACTGCCACCTTGCAGGTGGGTAAGCGCTGTGAGTGGCAAAATATTTGGTTGCTGGTAAACCTGTTATGCCAGGCATGTTGAACTGAGTGCCAAGGAAACCAGCAGTCATGCTGGGTTTGCAAGCATTCAAGTAAAAGAGAACAAAACAACTTTTTTACGAACATATTAACAATAAGAGGAGGGCTAAGGAGAATCTCTGTCCTTTACTGGATGTGGCAGGGAATGTGACCACCGAGGGTAAGGAAAAGGCTGATGTTCTCAATGCCTTCTTTAGTCTGTCTTTAAAAGTCAGACCAGTTATCCTTGGGTTACTGACCTGGAAGTTTGGAATGGCAAGCAGGATAAACCACCCACAATACAGGTGGAAACGAACAGTTAGAGACCTACTACTCCACCTGGACTGTCACAAGTCCATGGGGCTGGATGGGATCCACCCAGGGATGCTAAGGGGCTGGAGGAGGTGACTACGTCAAGACACTGTCCCACCATCTACCAGAGTTTCTGGTCAACTAGCAAGGTCCCAGAGGATTGGAGGCTTGCCAGTGTGACTCCCATCTACAAGAAGGGTCATGAGGAGGATCTGCGGAACTACAGGCCTGTCAGCCTGCCTGATCATGGTGCCAGGGAAGGTCATGGAACAGATCATCTTGAGGGATATCATACGGCAGTTGCAGGACAACCAGGGGATCAGACTCAGCAAGCATGGGTTCATGAAAGGCAGGTCCTGCTTGTCCAACCTCATCTCCTTCTATGATCAAGTGGAGGTGGTGGAGTCACCATCCCTGGCGATGTCCAAGAAACGTTTAGTTATGGTACTAAGGGACATGGTTTAGTGGGGAAAAACTCGTGGGAGGTGGCCAGTTGGACAAGATGATCTTGGAGGTCTATTCTAACCTTCGTGATTCTATGATTCTAAGTGTGTATTGATGCTTTTAGGTAATTTCTTGGTTTATGCTGTGTGAGATTTTTGGTTAGGAAGGTGTTGTGGTGGGTTTGTGAGCAGGAAGCTATCTGTAGCAAACACCTTGCAGGCAGTGGCCCACAGGGCCTGTTTGGTGGAGTTATATATAGATTTTCCTCTCTGTGGGTCCTGTGAGTGAAACAGTAGGTTGCACAATGAGCTCTTAAGAGAGCTGTTTGTCTAGAGATTTATTGCCTGTCTGAGATCAGAGTATCAGGGCGTTACAAACTTTCCAAGGGAGTGCTGAATAATCCCTCTTCTCTGTGCACAAGGGCAGATATCCAGTGAATAACCTGCATCTGTCCCCTCCCAGTAAGGAGAGGAACAAAAGTCTCTGATCCTGTAAGCAGAGTGAGAACACTCCCAAATAAAAACATTCCCTTTAACACTTTAGCAGACATAACAGGGCTCAAAAGTTGCCTAATTATTCACAAGGCTGTTTTTCACTGAGCAGGGAGGATGCTCAAGCACCCTTTTTTCCATCTGGAGAGAATTCTGACCCTCTGTCTGCCTTGCTCTGGTGCTGCTTCTTTCATCGACTGTGGTAGGCTGGAGCTCTTATAGCTTGTTAAATAGCTTGAGAGGTTCTTAAATGAAAATTAATTGAGTGTCGCTAATTCACATGTCTCTTGAGGGAATCAACTAGATTTTTTCTTTTCTTTTTTTTTGCTTAATTTCTGTATCATCAGTTATCTCCTCAAAAAGTACATGCAAGTTAAATCCGGAGGCAATAGCTATGTAGTTTTTTAATTATTGGATGTTGAAAGAAGTTCATACCACTTTCTGCCTTGTGCTTGGGGAAATGGAGGAGGAAAAATTCTCAATCTTTTTTTCCCTCAAATTCTCAGGAAGGTCATGCACAGTCAATATAATTCCTAGAAAGGAGGTATCTTTGATGAAATGTGAAATGAAGAGTTATGCAACAAATGCAGATAACATTGACTCGCTCACTGTCTCACTGATTAATATCTGAGGAAGACATGGAGGTGTTACTCTGCACTTAGTGTTATTTTTTCCTGTTATGTAGTGGCACTTTTTCTTTTCCCACTTACCTTTCTTCTGTTAATTGTTAATGGGAAGGAACTTTTTTTAAAAACTTTTTTTTTCTTCAAAAATGTCCTCACTAGAACTAGTCCTGCTGGACTGACAGGAACATCAGGAAGTTCAAGGAGACCCACAAATATGGAGAAACAACCCCAGGCACCAGGACACCCTGGTGGCAACCCAGCAGGGAAGCAGCTTTGTAGAAAAGGCCCTGGCTGGTGGTCACCAAGTTGAACGTGAGCCTGCAGTGTGTTCTTGCCACAGAGAAGGCTAATGGTACCCTGGGCTGCCCTAGACAAAGTACTGTCAGCAGGCTGAGGGAGCTGATCCTCCCCCTCTGCTCAGTGCTGGTGAGGCCATACCTGGAGTGCTGGCTCCAGTTATCCTATGAGGAGGGGTGCCTTTTCTTTCACAGATCCCTTCTTGTTTCTTTTCCTTGCTGTTGTCTGCCAGACAGTTCTAAATGTTTTTCATTACTGAAGATACACAAAGGAAAGGTAACATGGTAGGGGTGTAAAGATATGTATTTAAAATTAATCCCACACAAGGGCAATATTGTATATTTTTATCCAACTAAGCAAACAAAAAAATCACCTAAAAATAACACTTACAGGAAATTAAGATGTGTAATTAGCTCATCAGAGATAATTATACATTTTGCTGCGTTCTTGTAGAGCAGAGCCACAAATACAACGACAAACAACTGTGGTTAATCTGGAATCACTTGTGTTTTCCTGAAGATTTTACATGTTTGGCCTGCCAACTCAACATAGATTTGACCACTTCTGAAGCTCTCATGCTGACAAATTTATTCAAATCCATGTGTAAAGAAGAGATGAGATGCCTGCTCTGGTACTCTGATTCAGGAATGGCATCAAGTCACTTCTGAGCATCAGCTAAACAGACCAAGCAGCTTTAGTTAAAGTTTGGCTGCCACTGTGCTTGAGGGAAAGCTTAGCAACACCCATTTTCTGTGCACTCCCAGGCTTTGTCATCTAGCATGTCCTTCTCCAGATGTCCTCAGTAGGATGAGGCATAGCCTGTGTCCTGGTTGGGCAATGGTCATGGGAGTCACCCTATCCTTGTACCAGAGCATAATTTTCCCATGGATAATGTGTTTGTGCTTGGTTGTCTGCTCTTCCAGCCGTGCTTTATTGTTTTTATGGCAGGAACTTAATCTGCAGCTGGACAACTGGGGAGAAGAAGAAAAAAGCAATCTGAGGAAAGGCATGAAATGAGAGAGGCTACAATGTCACCTTGGAATTATTTAGTCAAATTAATCCCTCATGTAATGCAATGAGTTTAATCGGAATTACACCATCGATTAGTGCAGCTATCACACTGTAATAGCTGTGTGGCTTCAGGAGTTGGCTGAACAGGTGTTCCTTACCTCCTTACACCTTTCCAGCTTCATTCCTTTACCTCCAAGTCATCCCTGCTCCTCCGTCCCCACAATGGGCCCCACTTCTCCATTTGAGGAACTACATTTACTCCATTGTCTTTCCTTTCATCTCTCATTTGGGGTTTCCTGTTTTCTTGATCCCTCTCCCACATATCTCATGAGCTTGGCAAAATCTCACCATCTTTTTCCTTTAGGGGCTTCTTTCACAGCACCAGCATCTTTAAGCATCTTTAAGGTCCCTTCCAACCCAAGCCATTCTATGATTCCACAATCTTAAGCTCTTCTGGAGAGAAGGGCAGAGATGAAACAAGAGTATTTTTATGGTGATGGACACACTGACAGCAGTGTGAGGAACAAGTACAAGGAGGTGCCCACAGTTTCCATGCTCAAAGTAACATCCACATATTGGAACTGGGGAGAGCGCTTGTTCTTTTGGACATGATTAGAAGTCAGTTATCTCCTGCTTAGGGTGGAAACAGCACTGTTTACATAGCCACCCTCACAGCTGTGGGCTGGATTCATGAATGGATGGGTAGGGACTGGGGAACAGGAGGAAGTAGTCAGAGAACAAGAGCAATCATAGAATCATAGAATGGCCTGGGTTGAAAAGGACCTCAAAGATCATCTAGTTTCAAACCCCCTGCTGTGGGCAGGGTTGCCAACCACTAGACCAGGATCCCGAGAGCCACATCCAGCCTTGCCTTGAATGCTTCCAGGGATGGGGCATCCACAGCCTCTCTGGGCTGTTCCAGTGTGTCAAGAGCAATGCTGGATGGAGCTGTGCATCCTCAGGGTACATGGAAGAATCTGAGACATCATGTGCAGAATTACATGCCCACTGTGTGTTCCTTCTTTTACCGCTGGCTCGCAGGTCATTCCAAGGGTGCTGTGTGGTTTACCTCCACTGGGATACTGCCTGTCCTCTGGTTTGTCAAAGTCCTGGGCTCTGGACTTTTTTTAACAGTGGAAAGTTCCATGGGTTAGTCGTGGATTTTCTGTGAAGCCATCAGGCGTGGTATTCACCCGATTAGTTTTACATCCCAGTGGGTTCCTGTGACTTTCTTCCCAACCTTCTTGGCATGTGCAGAGCAAATTGGCCCAGCACTGAGGACCTGAATGCGGAGCTGATTGGTTTTTGGCAGTACTGTTACTCTTCAGAGGTGATCCTATGGCTGCTAACTTGAGATGCCTGGAGTCCCAGTCCTCCTCTTGAGCCTTCCCCCTCCCTGAACGCACCCGCTGTTACAGGGCTGAGCAGGAGGCCTTTCCTCCACGGCAGTGAAGGAGGACAAATCCCACCTTTTGGGCAGAGGCAAGTGTTCAGAGAGACCTTTTTTCTCCCATGCCCTGCCTGTGTCTCCACGCCAAGCCGGCAAGGATCCCCATTGTGTGCTGGCTCCCTGTCTGGCTGCTGAGCCAATACCAATAGGGCGAATCCCAAAGAGTCACCCTGAGTTTATAAATAACCAGGCTTCAGGGAATCACAGATTTCCATCTCGGCTTGGCGTGAAGAGCCTTTTCGGTGTTGTGGGGCTGGTAGAAACGCGGAAGGAGCTGGAACGCTGCCTCCGTGGCATGCCTCGCTCTGACGGGACCATCCCTGCTGCTTGGTCTACGCGAAGCGCACGCCGGCACCTTATCCTCGTCTCCTCAGCCGCTGCCCCCGCGGGAGGCGGGCGGCCGTAGAGGAACGCCGCAGCGCCTTCCGAGCGCGTCGGACGCCGCGGCCGCTCCTCCTCCGCTCCCCGCCACGTCGGTGGCTGCAGCGGGAGGAGGAGACGGAGGAGGGCTCAGGTCGAGAGGGGCCGGCCCGGTGCCGAGCTACGTGTCGCGGGAGCCCTTATAGCCCGCTGCTGCCCGCCGGGCCCTGCCCTGTCACGCGCTGTCCGCCGCCCGCCAGCATGTCGAGCAGCCAGCAGACGGTAGGGCCGCGCTCCGCCGCGGGGCCGCTCCCTCGGGGCGCCGGGAGCTGCTGGGGCCACATCCCCGGCCGGCTTTCGGCATCCCCGCGGAGCCGGTGTTGTGGGGAGGGGGAAGAGGCTTGTTTCGGGGTGCGATGGCCCTGGGTGTCGGCGGCGTTGTGTTCTCGTGGCTGGATGGAGAGGGGCTTCCCGAGCGGTCCCTCTGTTCGCCCCCACGCCGGGTAGAAGAACGACCTTTATCAGCCACAGGCTGCGGCCGATCTTTGCACCCTGCTGTCAAAGGGATGCTGCCTGCCTGACAGCTGTGGGTGGGTTGCTGTGCACCGGCCTGCCCAGGGAGCAACAGAACAGGTCTCACTGATCCAAGGGCTTAGTGATGGATCCCTGTCAGCGATGTGGGCTGTCGGCAGCACAGTGCCGGTGCTCGGCCCCTCGGGCGGCTGAGGGGGCACCTGGGGTTGGCCGCCATAGCGCTGCTGTGGGAGGGCACTGGCACGTGTGGCATATGGGTGGTGTGGGTGAGATCACACCGTGCTCAGAGGGAGGGCTGTACTTTATCAGAGGTTTTGCTGAAAAATAGAGAGAAATGTGCACCTGCGGCTGGGTACCTCACTGTCATGGCTCAGGAGAGCTCGTGCATGGTGGTGAATCCAAGACAGGCCTGGGTGAAAAAGAGGCACGAGAAGCAAGCACTACATCACCTACCTGGCTGAGACCCCTCTCAGTACAGTCCCTCTTTTGCTCCTTCCCTAGCCTGCTTCTTTCCGTCCTCCTTTCCTATTAAAATCCCAGTTCCTACCACTTCTTCATCGTGTGGGTGATGCATTCATCTTCCTCCCACAGGCAGCGCTTGGTGAGGCTTTTCAGGTGCACTCCAGGGATGTTTCCAGCTTTATTCATTGCCTGCAGATACGTCAGAAATGGGTTTGGTAGGCGACACTGCTTGGCTGCCCGCTGTTGAAAGGTGCAGCAGTGCAGCTACAAGGTGAGCTGACCATGACATGACTGCACTCCCCATTTTGCACACTGAACATTCATAAGCCCGCTACTTAAAACACGTATTCCCCCTGCTTGGTGCATGGAATTTGAGGTTATTTTCACCTAGCAGCCATTTATTAATGTGAGGTTATGGTAAGATGCAAAGAAGAAAGTTTAGAATTTTTGATCTCTGCATGTGTTACCTTTAAAAATCACTAAAGCCCCTTTGCTCTGGATAAGACCCAGCACTTGATATGGGGAATCTTTCTGGTAACATGGAGACACTCCCTTCATTTCTGCCTGTGACACTGTGGGAGGCATGAAGTTCTTCCTGTGCCTGGTCTCCTTCAGTTCAAAGATCTCACTGACAGCAGGCAGTGCTTATTCCTGACCTCTTTCAGAGGTAACTTTTGGAGAGAAGAATGATCTTTAATGGTGACCTTAACACTCCTTATATAAGCCTCCTTTGTGCCTGTATGGTGAAATCTTACTCTCAGGAATAAGTGTACCTTAAAGTAATTTCAGTGAGTAATGTGGAGCTGTGGAACAGCCCTTGCTTATTGCACAGTGCAGCATTCATGGCTGAGTAGTTCTTTCAGTCCCTACGAAAGAGCAGCTTGTTCTCTCTCCACCTGTGGTGCCACTGGTATTTCCTCCGCTTGGTGCCTCTCTGTGCTGATCATTGTTCTTACAGCAAGCAGAAGGACACAGGCAGTGCAGTGTGCCCTGAGAGGCAGCCCCAGCCCACAGACATGGCTGTGTCCTTAGGGACTGTCCCCTTGCCAGGGCAACCAGCTGCACAGCTTACTCCTTCAACAAAACACGGTGTGTGGAAGGTGCAGCTCAAAATTCCTGATGGAATTGAGGTGTTTGGTAAGCATGCAGGAGACCTGTCTGAACCCAGCTGGGAGCATCACACATGGGACAAGGCAGTGCTGGGCAGAGGGCAGGCATCCAGGTTTCTCCTTGGATATCCTTACAGATGCTGTGGGCAGAATGAAAGCCCCTAGTGAAACCACCTTCTTTGGGGTAAGTGTTGCAGCCTTGTCATCTGTTGGCTCTGTGAGGGTGCCTCCAGCAGCTGAGTGATGTGGCACTTGGCATCCTTCAGCTTCATGGAGGACCTCTTTCAGTTGCCCAGCAGATGCCAAAACTGTAACTTCTGAAGGTTCAGTTTTGCTTGCACAGGGCTTACGTGTGCACAGTTGCAAGTTACAGATCCTGATTTAAAGGTAAATTAACATGTAAAAAAGATTTTGATATTTTTTCAGTTTACTTTAAAAAAAAAAAAAAGGAAAACCCACAAGATTAGATGACAGCACTGAGGAAATATGAAGAAGGGTTCATTTATTTGCCTAAAAAATGTTTCCATGTTGAAAAAAGTGCAGCCACAGGGCAGAGTTCAGATGGACTGTGGTATCACAAGCCGTGCAGTAATGTTTGTACAGCTTTATCATTCTGATTGTGAACCAATGTGAAATGAGCAAAAAGGGGTTGCAAAAGTTCGTTTGTCTGCTTATTTTTTACTGCCGCCTTAAATATAAAGTTTATATTAAGAGCAACTCTGCAGAGCTCATCCAGCAGATGCTGATGTTGGTGAAGTGGCACAGTTTGGCCTTGGTGCACCCATCAGGACTGGGTTTATGGCTGTGATGTGCTTTCTGAAACAGAGTCATTGCACCATGGTGGTAAACAGTGACCATTTTCTAATTGCTTGTCACGTGCTTAGGTTGTCTGATATTCCTTGCATTATTTTCTGTCACTTTTTTGCTTTCACTTTCCTTTGAAGATCAAGGAGATGTCATGAGATTGACTATCACAATATGCTCTTGTTTCAACTTTTACTGTTTCCTATAGCTCTCTCCCTATTTCTTTTTTAAGTCATTTGCTGTTGAATGTTCCCTTCCTGGTCTATTTCTCTTGTGCTGCCGTTTCAATAACTTGTGCTGTTTTGCAGGGCTGCCAGCATACCAGACACTAGCTGTGAACCGCACTCTGTCCTGAGAAAGCAGTGCTGTTCGTTTGGGGAAATTTCATTCAAGAAAGGACAGAAAAAGTTGCAGGCTCCCAGATATGAATGGCTCTTTCTTTCCATGGGAGGCTGAGTCACCCAGGGGTTGGGGAACAAAGTGATCAGTGTGGTACAGCCCTAGGAGCTGCGTGCTGGGGAAGGGCGGCTGTGCTTTTCTGTAGGGCAAGTGGTCCCTGTCTAAATGGCCCTACGAGGTTTGTTGTTTTCCTTCCCATAGGGTCAAGTGGTTCATTTGTTCTCCTGCTGCCTGACCGCTGAATCAATAGCATCCGGCCTCATCTGTTCTTTGGGCAACACCAGTGAAGTTGTGGAGAAGCTGCCAGCCAGTTACAGCCTGTGCCAAAACCCATCACTCAGGCATAGGTTTTCATCTGTATGCATCTTGGGCAGCTTCTGCAAGGGATTTCAGGCCACGCAGGGAAGAATTTTGAAGACCCCAAGCTATCCAAACATGTGCACTGCAGCTGCGAGTTAGATTTAGGTTGCAAGAATTTTGTTTTTCTTCAGGATTTTCAGGAGAATATTGGCATACTTGCATTTTGTACTGGGCTGATGTTGATCCTGGAGGGTGTCTTTAAAGAGTCTTTAAAAATGAAAAGACCTTTTCTATCTGAAATCAGGCATTTTAGATAAACTTGCAGCTGTACATGCCCACAAAAGATAAGGGGTTTAGGGCCTGTGTTAATACTTCTCTAATGATATCCTCTGCCTTGAACTTGTACTTTGATTGCTGTGCTTGTATGCTTTGGTACTTTAAAAGTCCTGTCAGAGAAATGTCATGTGATTCAGGTTATTAGTTATTACTTTACTGTTAGCATGAGTGTGGTGACTAACTAACTAACTAATCTCAGATTTACCTCTGAATCACAGCTGTGGGAAGTGAGAAATAGCACCTTAATGGCCTCGCAGCTTAGTCATTTTTAAGTGAAAATTTACTCAGAGTGTACCATTAGCAAAAGGAGGGAGGCAAAAAGAAGGAGGGCCAAAGGAACTCGGTTTGGATGTGTGTCATGAAACAGGATGCTAGAAAATTAGGATTTGCCCTTCAGGCTAGTTTTGCTGCCTGTTGTGCGTGCAACCTTCCATCCTCATGGCACGGTCCGGTTTTGTTTGCTTACAGCTTGGCAGAGTTACAGCTGTTGGTGTCAAAAGTTTTATCTGCTGAGTAGGTGCCAAAGCATGCTGGCCTGTTTGGAGAGCAGAGCTTTGGAGGGAAGACAGCCTAACTAGTCTCCTTTTCTTAGTGTGGCTTTTCTTTAGACATAGTGCTTTGGAGTTTGTTGAGGTTTTTTTGCCACCTGCTTGCTAGATTGCTCATCTTTGGAAAATGACCAGTTGAACCTGTGTTTCCAAGACTTTCTGACCTTGAGATCTTCACAGAATCTCTGGCAGAACAACATGTTTCCATTTTCAACTTTCCACTGTAGAGCAAAAACGTGTTGTGGATGGGAGGTCATTTTTCAGTCCTACCAGCCCTACTGATGAGATCATCTGTTTGTGCAGACCACGGGGGTGGGAAGAGAGGCAAACTTGATTTTAAGGGAGGTGAACATGGCTTGGGGGGTCAGTGTTGCACCCAAGGGAACGGCATGGAGCTGTGTCAGGGGATGGGCAGGTGGGGGTGAGGGAAAGGCTCTGCCCCAGAGGGCAGTGGGCATGGAACGGCCTGCCCAGGGCAAAGGGCACAGCCTTGAGTGCTGGAGCGGAGAAAGTGTTGGAACACTGCTCTCAGACACTGCTCTCTCTCAGGTTTGTGTTTGGAGTGGTTCTCTGTGGAGCCAGGGGTTGGTCTCAGTGATCCTTACAGATCCCTCCCAGCTCAGGGTGTTCTGTGATTACGTGCTTCTTGTAGCAGCTGTTTGGACTGGGTTATGCAGACAGGGCAGGAAGCCTTGATCCCAGAATCTTCAAACTGGAGAATACACACTCTGGAGCCTGGCTCATGCAGCTGATGGTGTAGGTGGCATGGTAAATGGTGTCCCAGTGAACACAAGCTGTCACCTGGCCAGCAGCAGTGCAGCAGGGATTTAGAGGTGCTGAGCATGGGAAAGACTGGTTTGGACACATCTACAGTCTCCAACAGCAGCTGGGTGTGGGGCCCATGGAAGATTTTACAGCTGAGGTATATGTCCTGGTGTGTCATCACAGCTCCCATCTGTTTGTGACCTGAGGTACTGGATGCTGCCTTGCAGCCTAACAGTGCTTCGTGAACCTAATCATCCTTGATTCTTTCCATGAATTTATCTAACGATTTTTTTTTTTCAAGTCAAATGATTTCTTGGCCTATCTGGCATCAAGTTCTATTGAACAGTGTCCTGTGTTGCAGTTCTCACTATTAGTGTCCCTCACTATTTGCACTTTGCAAATGTTCTGTTTTGAAATAGAAAATGTCACTCTGAAGTCAAGGACGTGCAGACTGGAAGACACCAGGTTGAGGACTGGGCCCCAAATGCGGTGTGGAGAGGTAGAGTTTGAGGCAACACCAAGCCCCCAGCAGTCCAGACTCACATCTGGGAACAGAGCCTTTGCTGTGGAGAAAATCATAGTCCTGATGTGTTTTATGTCATTTTGCACATCTGGGACTGGTGGTAGGTGCTGCTAAAGTGGTGGGAGTGCTCGGTCCTCTTTCAGCTGCAGCCCAGTGCCACTGTTCTGGGCCTTGTGGTCCCCAGGTTTAATCTTTTCAGTCCACTGCCTCGGAATCCTGTAGAGAAATGATGCAAGAAGATTAGTTCTTTTATGGCAATAAGTATTTTAAAGCCTGGTGAAGCTTGACATGCCTGCAGATGTTCTGCAGCTCCTACTGCTTATGAAATCACTAGAGCTTCTCAAAAGTCATGGGGCTCCTTTCCTGCAGGAATACAGCTGCTGTCTGTGGCAGCGTGGCTGGGCTGTAATGGACTCGGTTCTGCCCATGCAGGTTGGGGCTGGAAGGGAATCCTGCTTTCCTCATGGAAGATGGAGTTGGCATCTTACCCATGTGCTCTTGGCCTCTGGGTTCAAAACACCATTGCAAACTCTGTGAGAAGGGGTACAGAGCTGCAGTTCTGTGTCAGAGCAGTGCCATCAGTTCAGCTTTTGAACAATGATATGTCTAACTTATTTCTTGAGCTCTCAAACAGAAATGAGCTTGATGAAGGGGTACATTGCTCTGCCCTGTTGGCTCACAGTCCAAGCTGGTCACAAGCCTCAGCTTGTGCTCTGAGCAGCAGAGCCCGTATTTTTGATCGTGTGTCTTGTAGCCCAGTGGAGCTCAAGTGATAATCGCCTGATGCTGTATTGCAGGTTATTCTTTGCTTGCAGGAAATATCATCTGATGTGGGAATCCTGGCTGTCACCTACCCTGTGGTTGCGCATTTCCTTTCTTTGCAGATTACAATTTCTACAATTACAATCTCTACAATTATTAAATGGACATGCTCACTTGATATCTGTGGTGTGCCTGAAAACAATGGTATGGGCATGATTTATGTTCCCCTGTTTTGCAAGAGGACTGTGTTTTGCACTGGCTGTGGTCCCATGGGTCTGTCAGAAGTCTCAGCATCATCCAGAGCAGCCTCGTAGCACACTCGGGCATCAAAGGAAAGCAGTTCTCCTGCCATGTGAAACAGTATTTCCAACGTGCATATGAGCCAAACTGCTGAAATGGGTTCGTTTAGTGGACGAACATAAGTTTAGGGGAGAACACGTATGTATAAAAAGTAGGGAATCTGTGGAAGGGTTTCCTGTTCAGCATGTTATTTTTGCCAGCAGCTGTCAAGCTGCTCTGGCTGTGAAGTACTTGCTCGCCGTGCAGATGTCCCTTGTAATTTTTGGAAAGAAGTTGGGAATAGTTTTTATTTTACAACATCTATCCTGGCCTTGCAAATTAGTTGTGGAAATGTGTGAGCCCAGAGTGACTCACTAGTTTTAGTGGGTCGAGGAAATTAGATTAGTGACATCATCTGTCCAGAGATATTAAAAACTAAAAAAGCTGATATGAGTGGCTTCAGAGAGACAACTTCAATGCCCAACCCACCCCTTTGAAGTCATATTTTTATGAAATCAGAGCCTGATCGCAAGGTGAGAGGCACACGAGCTTGTATATAGAGCCTGGTTTTTTTTAGAGTTGTATAAAACCTGATTGTGTCCACCTCAAATGCACAGACTTATACTAGAAGAAGAGCGTTTTAGCAGCATTCAAAATTAGGGTCTTGCTAAGAGCTCAGAAATTCCTATGTGTTAAGAAAAGAGTACTTTGGCTAGCCCCACTTTGAAAACTGTGTGTGTTAGCAAAGTTTGGCATTTCAAAGCGTCTGTCTGTGAGCTGAAAGCCTGCTTGTTTCAGATAGCTGGGAGCTCTCTGCTGGGCTCCTGACGGTCTCTGTGTTACGTTCCTGGCAGGGAAAAGGCGCTGGCGCAGCCATGCTAAGACAAGCAAGCAGCAAAAGCAGAGCTTGCCAAGGGCCACACGTGGTCTGCTTGGGTTTGTGAGAGCACTGAAGGAGGAAGGGAGCCCAGTTCAGCAGCCTGCCTGGTGTGAGCAAACACTGGCACCCCCAGCAGGATATTTAGTGACCCTGCTCTGTGTTACTCAACTAAATCTTATCGTTTTGTAATATCTTTATCAGTGCCTAAAGCTAGTGCTCCATCCTACAAGTCCAACTCCATGCTGAGGCAGTGGGATCCTGCGACCTGAAGCGGGCAGAAATTTCCAGGGTAATGTTGGCTCTTCAGGGGCTTTCCCTGGGAAAGAATAGAGCCAGTTTTGAAATACTTAATGTCCTAGCCCTTCTGAGTGAGTTACACTGATATTTGGGAAAAGTCAGTAGGTTTAGGATTGCGAGAATTAAATCTGGACTTCAGAGACTCTGAGGTTTCTCCATCTTCCTTGATTCTGACTGTAAAGGTGAACCGTCTACAAGCAAAAGCCCTCTCTTCACGTTCTTCCTCCTTTTGCATATAATAGGTTTTCTTTTCTGCAGCAAATGACTTTCATACAGAAGGGTTTTCCCCTGTGGTGGAGATGGGCTCTTCTTGATGTCAAGGTACCCATTTTCAAGAGCAGCCATGGGAATTGCTCAGGGAGAAGAAATTTTTTGCTTAAGCAGGAGTCCCAGAATCGCAATTTTTATGCATTGTGCTCAACTAGCAAGGCAAAATATATATTTTTAGTAAGATAGCAGGATGTAGGAGAGGGTTTTAAAAGTAAGGTCTGTCTCTGTAGGCTTAAGAGAGTGTTTGACTTCAGACGTGATCTTGGTGCCTCTAGTTTGCTGGCTTGGTGCAAAGGTCCTGGGAGGAAGGTGAAAAGCAGAGCCTGCAGCAGTAAGCTCTGAAGCCACATGTTAATGTTTTTCCCCATTCCTGGGTGAGCTGAGCTGGTGGGTGGGCATTGAGATAATGCAGATGTGGCCAGAAATGGTCAAGGTGTCCTGTGCAGTTGATGTCAAGGACTGGGGTCGGTGTGACTCCTGCTGTTTCAGGCATGTGGAACTGGGGATATCTTGCCTCTTTAGCAGCGACATTGCTCATAACATAGAAGCAAAATTGGAGGGATCTAGTACCAGCAGGTAGGAGGGATCTGGAATTATAGTCACAGAATGGCTCGGGTTGGAAGAGACCTTGAAGCCCATCCAGTTCCAACCCCTGCTGTGAGCAGGAATACCACCCACATCTGGAATTGCTGCTGGGTTGCTTTCCCAAGCTCCAGAAGATGCTGGTGTGAAGAAAAAAACCTGTTCCAAGATGTGCATGGTGCAGATTTACAGCAGCGTCTACTTTAAACATAATAACCTCATGATGTCAGCCAGGTAGGAATGTGTTAGCACAGATGTTATCATGGTCCCTGTTGTGCTGGGTAGATAAGTGCTTTGCAGAGCCACATTGCAAGGAAATCAGCGTGCTGCTGGAGTTCCTGCTGAGACAGGCAGCAAAAGGGTGTAGAAAGGATATGTAGAGTGTGTGGGTTTCATTTCTCCATCTGAATTACCTGCCTCTTCTATTGTCATTTGCAGTTAAATTGCAGAACTGCTGCTCTGCATGCTGGAGCACTGGAGAGCTATGCAATTATCACTTAGGCATCATGCTGCATTGAGCAGCTTCTCTGCAGGGCTGAGGTATTGTGGGCTGGCATGGGGGCGAGTTTGGGCACTCACACCATGGTGCCAGACCTCTGTGAGGAGTAAAGCCGCAAAATTTACCTAAGTGCTTTGGGAGCAGGGATTATCTTGGTGGCTGTTACCTTCCACATGTGCTCATTTAGTCCTGCTTTGGGAGCCCCCTGGGGACAAGCGCAAATTAAACCATACTGGTGATGTCTCAGTTTGCAAGCTCCAAATGTCCAAAAAATTTAACATCCCCCCTGCAAAACAAACTAAAAACACACACACAAAAAAACCAATCCCACCTGCTTCTGAGAGTGGAGGCTTTGAGGAAGGGGCAGTGTGCTGCAATGCCCGTGGAATGTCTGCATGTTGGTCCTGTGTGCCCGCAAACAGTTGCAAGTGGAAAATTTCACCTCTGGTTTGCGAGCGTGAAAAGAGGCTGAAGCAGAATATAAATTGTGTGTGGAGTTTTGAGTCTAGCTGTTGACATCTCTGTGTCGGGAGTTTGATTTCTGCTGGGATGCTGGCCTCTGAGAGAGAGGAAAGGGAAGCAGGGTGTTCGCTTCTATTATGGGATAGTTTTCACTTACTTAGATTTTTAAGCAGACAGAGCCCTCTGTTGCCTGCAAAACACCAGGATTCCAGTCAGGCCTTCTGCCTTTGCTAAAGCATGCTAAAATGTTAATGACCCAGAAAGCAGAGGGAAAAAAAAAGGCTATTCTGCAAACATATTTAAAAGTGAACTTTTTTGTCTCCCATTCTTTTTTTTTTGTCTTGTCAAAAAACCGTCTTTGACACATAAAATATGATCACTTCCCTGCTGTGACTTCAGATGGAGAAATATTTATATAACACGATGCAAACTGTGGGAAAGCCCAGCCTCCCCTCCTCTGTAGCAAAGATTTGAAAAGGATGAACCTGCATCAAGCTGAATGCAGCTTGGGGAGAAAATATTTCTATTTGCTCCTGCTGGGTCTTTTCCTTTCCCATAACTGACACCAAGGGCAAATATTTTTCTCACTGTTTTGCCAGTTTTCTTCCCATTTTACCATGTTGGTTGCAGTATTTTCCTGTACAACAAAATTCTCAGCATTTGCTGCAATGGCTTGTGCTGATTTTCAGTGAATGTACATGTCTCTTCTGTCCTGGCTGAGATTTTCTGTTGCATGGAGTGCAGCAATGTAACAAAAGCATTTTGTTTCACTCTGTTTTCTTTAGGGATCAACCAATGTGGTTTACCAAGCCCATCACGTCAGCAGGAGTAAGCGAGGACAAGTCGTCGGTACCAGGGGTGGATTCCGAGGCTGCACTGTTTGGCTAACAGGTATTTTCATCTGCGTTGCTGCACACATGGGAGCTGCTTGGACAAATGAGGAGGATGGCTTGGAGGTGGTGGTTTGGGGTCTGCAGGCAACACCAGCCCTCCCTGTGAGCTGGAAATTGCAAAGTGATTGTATATAGGAACGCAGTGTCAGCAAAGAAAGGCGATTTCCCTGGCAGTGGCTGCCCCTTTATAAGGCTTTTATAAATTTCACAGCTGTTGTTGTGGCTTCCATTTTCTGGCTTCCTTGACTGAACACATGGAAAGCCCTGTAGGTTGCTCTTATGTTCCCAAGCTGAGGAAGCCTTGGCTCAAACTCACCTAGCCCCTGGCACAAAGCACGCCCAGGATTGTCCAGAACAACATTCAGAGATTTTCATCCTGGGTCATTGGAAAGTTCATGGGGGCACCTAGGTTTCCTGTGTTTCAAGAACCTTGTGAGCAGCAAAACAAGTTGGTCTTCTTGTCTGAAAAGGAAATACAGGCAGTGAATTGTGCCAAAAATGATTTCTTGCACAGCATTTCATGCACCTTCTGATGTATTGCATTTCTCCTCTCCTCTGCTTTGAAAAACAAACTCAAGATTTGGGGCCCAGGGAGCATTTATTTTTCTCTGCTGACATTTACACAACTCTCTTTTTTGACACTTGCCCAAATGTTTCTTTGCTTTTTAAGTATTGTTATTTTCTTTGACTGACGGAAGATGTTATGAGACATGAATGTAAGGGTTTGTAAAGCCATTTTGATTCACCACATCAATTTGTGTGCTGAACGCTGGAATAAAGCATATCTCTGTTTTGTTCTCTTCTTTAATCTTGGAAAGAAGGCCAGCATCTGATCTGTTTTAACACCTTTTCTGAAGCCAAAACATCCTATCCTAGGCAATTCCCTTCTTTCTTCTATCACTTAAGGACCCTGTATATGAAAAGTTTGAAGTTCTTTGACTGATGATTATTCTTTGAAGTATACCGTGGTCTCCTGACTTCCTATCTATTGACTTTTAAGAGACCATGTGGGAGGACATTATGAGGACTGTATAGATTAAATATGTGAGTGGACAGAACTGGGTTGGGATGCATCCACCTCACTAAGGATCGATGACTTTCTGCTGCTGACCCCCAGCCATCCTGTTCTTGAATCTCACTTTCAAACCAGAACCTCACTTTCCTGTCCGTGACAGGCCTTTCTGGAGCCGGTAAGACAACCATTGGCTTTGCTCTGGAAGAGTACTTGGTCTCTCATGGCATCCCCTGCTATTCTTTGGATGGCGATAATGTTCGGCATGGCTTGAATAAAAACCTAGGCTTCTCAGCCGGAGACCGTGAGGAGAATATCCGCCGCATCGCAGAGGTGGCCAGGTTGTTTGCTGATGCTGGGCTTGTCTGCATAACGAGCTTCATTTCTCCTTTTTCAAAGGTAAACTGTCTGCATCATATTCTGCTCTTTCCTGACCTGCTTTGATCTCATGAACGTTCCTAGGAAAGATGAGTTCATGTAGAGGACTTTCTATATATGCCACCAGATGCTTCTTTATCTTCTTCTCTATTCTTCTGTGCAATACCACTGGTGTACAAAACTAAACACCATCAGTACAGTTCGGAGTGCCATTCAACATAACATTTTTGCTTTCAATTGTATTCACAATTGGTTAAAAGCTGAGTGACATTTGAAATCTCATTGTGTAGGCTGCTACTATTACTTTCATAGAAGAAGCGTAAAATCAATAGCCTATCATAGTGCTATCTATATTCTATTCAAAGAAGTGATTGTGTTTTTGTGCTTCCTGACCATATGACATTATCAAGCCAACACAAACAGTTGCTTTTTTAACACAGGGCAGATAATTATTCACATCCCTGCTTAATGAAGAGGTCTTCTAAAGTAGCTTCAAAGAAAAGGGGGTAATGCGAATAAAAGCCCTTATTAAAATTTGTTTAAATTT
Organism: Numida meleagris; assembly: GCF_002078875.1. Taxonomy (NCBI): domain Eukaryota; kingdom Metazoa; phylum Chordata; class Aves; order Galliformes; family Numididae; genus Numida; species Numida meleagris. Next base: position 1,589,947 of record NW_018362987.1, read on the forward strand.
AATAAATCTATACCAGAAAGTAATTTATCTCTGTCAAATTTCAGGAAACATCAGAGAGTAGGAGGGTGCTTATTGCAATGCAGACATGTACCATTTTCCCACCTTTCTTTTCACAGGATCGTCAAAATGCACGGAAAATTCATGAGGCAGCTGGGTTGCCTTTCTTTGAAATCTTTGTAGATGCTCCTCTAAATATTTGTGAAAGCAGAGATGTGAAGGGCCTATACAAAAAGGCAAGAGCCGGAGAGATCAAAGGTATGGAAGAATGAGCTCCTAATTTGCCTTTTGCTTTCCAGAGCTTCAGATAGCTAATCTTTGCAGCTCTGCCCATAGAAAATCTCAAGGTGAGTTAATAAAGGCTCTTTGTGGCACACAGGGGTATCCTGTCTCCCTAATCTTATTGTCACAAGTGTCACTTATAGTGCTGGGTATGCCTGAATGCTTGTTGGTTGCTTGTGTAGTGTGGACTCCAGGGCATGGAGTATTACATTAAATACGTTTGGTTTGGGTTTAATTGTCAATAGGATTCACAGGGATTGACTCAGAGTATGAGAAGCCTGAATCTCCTGAACTGGTGCTGAAGACAAACATTGCGTCAGTGTCTGAATGCATCCAGCAGGTTGTGGAGCTCCTGCAAACACAAGTAGGTTGCTTATTTTTATCACCACCACAGTTAGCTTGTAAATCTGACTTCACATGCTGGTTCTTGGTGCACATTTAAAAACCAGCATTACCATTGCTGTCTCTCTTTCAGAACATTGTGCCCTGTGCGTCAATTAAGGACGTTCTTGAGCTGTTTGTACCCAAAAATAAACTCGATGCTGCCCGAGCTGAAGCAAATGCACTGCCATCCGTGGAGATCACCAAGGTATCATCTTGTTTGAATGCTGTGCTGTAACTTAGTCATTTCACTGTTTGAAGGGCAGAAGCTTTGTTCAGTGCCCTGTTCGTAGAATCATAGAATGGTTTGGGTTGGGAAGAACCTAAAGCTCATCTGGTTCCATCCACTGCCACGAGCAGGGGCACCTCCCACTAGATCAGGCTGCTCTAGTCCCCTTCCAGGCTGGCCTTGAACACCTACATGGATGAGGCATCTGCAGCTTCTGTGGGCATCACCACCTGTCCCAGTGCCTCACCACTGTCCGAGTACAGAATTTCCTCCTAACATCTAATCTAAACCATCACACCGATGCCCAGCACCATTTTTTTCCCCTTAGGAACATCCTTTATTTAATGCAGTGAGACTGCTTTCACAGCAGAAGGGAGGGAAAAGCAGCATGACTTGGTGACAGAGAGCCATCTGGGTTTGTTTTGTAGCTGGATCTGCAGTGGGTGCAAGTGCTGAGCGAAGGCTGGGCCACGCCACTGAAGGGCTTCATGCGCGAGGCAGAGTACCTGCAGGTCATCCATTTTGGCACACTGCTGAACGGTACAGGTTCCACGCTTCGTGTTCACTCTGTGTATATCTGTATATAACATACATATGTATGACTCATACCATGCTTAGTTCTCCTGGGGTAAATGAAGATGCAGTCCTCAAACCAGGGGAGGCTGTCAGGCTGTTTCAAGTGGGAGCAGGGGGAGCTGCTCCTTGGAAATGAGGCCAGAGTCTGATTTTGCTTTTCTTTTTCCTATTTTTGTATTTTCCCATTACCTTACCCTGAAATAAATCAGATTTAGCTATTAATTAGCAACATGATAAGGGTCTTTTTGTCTCTGGAAGAGGCAAATATATTCACGCAGTGCAGGTCAATTCCTGAATCTGGTGTGGTAGATCTTTGTGTCCCATGTCTCAGATACAGATGTCATTGCCACGCACACAGTGCACACATTGGGTTTTAGACCCAGTAGGGGTCTCCAGCCTCAGGAGTTCAAGATCATGGTGCAGGATGCCCTGCGGGGAGTCTTGCCCCCTTCCTCAAGGACCCTGATACTGCCATGGTCACACAGGGCAGCAGTTTGGTGCTAGGTTCAGGCACTGCACATGACGTGCAAAGGTAGTTCTTAGCTCAGGACTGTCCGCACTTGACAGAGCGGGGTCTGCAGGTGGTCATCTGGAGTGGTTCTCACATTTTTTGCAGCTTTTTGAGGAGTAAATCTATGTTGAAGTTTTCAATGAGCCTCTTTGATTCTGCAAACTGTAACGGGTGCCTATGAGTGTTAATTATCTTAATTATGTTTGTGTTCTCCCAGGAAAGAATCTCTCTGTAGCTGGTATGTATATAACTATCCTTAGGTTATATGGAAATCACTACAATTAGAGTTTCTGCTATAATTTTTTTTGCTATTTAAATTATTAAGACTGGACACAACCACACCTTGTTTATGATTCAGCTGTTTGCCCTGTGTCCTACTGACCAGTCCTCACAAAAATCCCAGTAATTTTGTAATTATTCACCTCCACTGGAGTGATTTTTATTAGCATTTTGCATTTGGAAATGGAGCATGGAGATCCTCAGCTTCAGCATTGTTTGTAGGTTTCATAATCCAGCTTTTTCCATGCTGACTTTATTGACTGATCACTGATTAGTTATATATAAAATAGATTTAATGCTTATATTTAATTAATATTTAAAGATTAACATATTTAATAAGATTATTCAAATAACTTCACATATTTGATTGGTTGATTGGTTCACATGTGACAATAGTTACGGGTACCCAATTACTCATGAAAGTACTTGAAAATTGCTGCCTGTCAAATGAATGATACCTGGTCATAAATTAAAGCAAATGGAAGCATCTTAATAAAGATTAAACAAAATAGTCAAAATCCTCCAGTTAAGACTCTCAGGTGCCCAACATGATTTCTGTGAGATCCAAGCAAAGTGAATCAGTGATTTATGATCTCTTTATTCTTGTTCATGAATGGCAACCCTTGGGAGAGACTGATCTCAGTGTGCTAATGCTGGCGTGTCTGAGGAGAAGGGGTCTGAGTGGAGGTTGTTGTCCCGGAGGAGGATACAGAAGCTATAGCCATGGCTATGATCACTAAGAACATTTAAACCATGCAGAGACTTTAAAACAGCTGACTGGAAAAGGACAAATATTTCTGGGAGAAAAAGAGAACAAGGAGATACTCCAGGTGTCCTTGGGACATCTCTGACACTGAGACAAGGAGCTTTCTTTGCCCACTAATGTTGGCATTTGTTAACAGCACAAAACAAAAATTGGGCAATGAATAAACTCATGTGACTGATGCTGAGTCCCTGAGATAGTGGTAGAAAATTTGGCCTTCCTCTTCAACAAGCGAATTTGTGCCTCTGATTGCCTCAGTGCACCCCAGCCTCTCCCACCAACCCCCAGTAGTCCATCCCAAGTGCCAAGGGGATGCTGCTTTAGGTCTTTGGATGACGCTGACATCCACCCTTCTCTTTGCAGACGGTGTTGTCAACTTGAGCATCCCCATTGTGCTGCCAGTCTCAGGGCAGGACAAGCAGCGGCTGGAGGGCTGTGGGGCGCTGGCGCTCAGCTATGCAGGGTGCAGGGTGGCGATCCTCAAGGACCCCGAGTACTTCGAGCACAGGAAGGAGGAGCGCTGTGCCCGCATCTGGGGCACCACCTGTGCCAAGCACCCACACGTCAAGGTGGGTTGGTCTCATCCCTCCTGCTGCTGGAAACCTGGGCAGGGTCAGAGGTGTGCACAGGAGAGCCAAACCTTTTCAGGGTTTCCACGTTGTTAGCTCTCCAAGCCTAGCTCCTCATGGAGAGCCACCACTTCCCAAGCATGCAGGAGGGCTGAATGTTTAGGGTTACATGCTGCTTAGCAAGAGCATCAGTCAGGTAATAAAGGATTGAAAGGGAGAGTGATCACCCTGCTAAGGAGCTGCTGCATTCATTTCCTCATCTTTACCAATATACCAACATCCAAATGGTTTTAGCACAGCCAACAGCTCAAAGACTTCCTGCACCTGGGGGTGTGATGATTTCATAGAATCATAGAATCATTAAGGTTGGAAAAGACCACTAAGATCATCTAGTCCACCAACAGCCCATTACCACCATGCGCACTAAACAAGCCATGTCACTCAGTACCACATCTACCCTTTCCTTGAGAACCTCCAGGGTTGGTGACTCCACCACCTCCCTGGGCAGCCTGTTCCGATGCCTGACCATTCCTTCTGAAAAGAGTGATGCTGCCAAACACTGACACTGCAGACCCCTGGCTCATGCTCCTTTTAGCTACAGGTTTCTCCTCAATTTGTCTGTCTCGTACTGGCAGTCAGCAGAGGGGTTGTTCTTTATAGTTCATGAGTTCCCATCTTTCCCATCGTGATGTAGCGAGGGACTGTTCCAGGTTACGCCAAGTGACTTGAACTTCAAAGGCCAAAGCAATGCTAATTATTTTCCTCTAACTTAAAACACCTCCGTTAATTATTTAGCAGCAGTTGCTCTCTTGAAACAGTCCTCTTTTTATTTTAGTTGTGAAAGTTTAATGATGCCATCGATGGTAGGAAAAACAGCTGTGACAGTACATTAAGGCAAATTTGAGGATTTCATACAAAGCCTTGTGGTGCAGTCCTAGTCAGCACAGGGTAACGGAGTCAGAAGCCTCATTACTGCAGCTAAAGGAGATTTCGTTAAATCGCGGGGCTGTGCACTCCCAAAGCAGTGCCCCAGGTGGGAAATAGCATTTCTGGTGCTGGATGGAATGGAGGGTGGATGACACGGTGGTGTTACCATCACCAGAGTGCTGCTCACAGTGGGAAGGCTTTGCAGGAGCAAAGGCTGAGATGAAGGAAGGGCTGTGCCACAGCTTCTTGGCCCCTGAGCTGCAGAGGGGAGCCCAGCATGCAGCTGGATGTGGTGGTGTGGCTGCTGGTGCCCTGCTTGGTGTCATCGTGCTGCTTGTGACATTCAGTTTGCTGTGCCTGTTTTGGTGGTAGTTTTGACCTACAGTACGAAGAGAGAGAAAGGAGGATCGCTCCGCAAGAAGAACCATGCCTAATGTGTTTCAGAGGAGGCTGGGAAATGAGAGAGGGGGCTTTTTGCTATCCTGATAATACACATGTGTAATTCACAGATGGTGATGGAGAGTGGAGACTGGCTGGTAGGGGGAGACCTTGTTGTGCTGGGAAAGATCTGTTGGAATGATGGCCTGGACCAGTACCGCCTGACACCGCTTGAGCTCAAGCAGAAGTTCATAGAAATGAACGCTGGTGAGTGCCCTGGGTTAGCGCCAATGACACTGCTCCCCTTGCCAGGAATTCTCACCATCAGTGCTGTTATTTTGTATTTGCGACTGGGTCATACTTCATGCAGTATCATCAGAGCCCCACAATAGAGCACAGACCTTTTGTGGCCTGCAGCTGTGTCATTTCAGACCGGAGCATTTCAGGGAAATGTTTCTAAGTAGGGTCTGCCTAAGGGGGTAGGCTGAGAGGTAGGAAGTATTGTATGCCCTAAGGTCAGCCGCTTCCTTGTGAATTCCAGTTTCTGAGCACCAGACGTGTCTGTGCGAACAGCTCTGGCATGAGCTAAGAAGCATTTCTGCAAAGTGCAGTTGTACGTGGAACAGCCAAATCCAAGAGCTCCATTCTGTAGCTCTGGCATTGTAATCAGAGCTGTAAATCTTCTGTTACACCTGATGGCTCTGGCTCCTTCTCACATCTGCCACCCCAGACATGGCCTTTGTAGTGTTCCTGCAGGATCAACACATGAGGACTAATTAGGTTTCGTGTCCTGAGTATGATGTTAACCCTTTCTACCCTTTCCTGCCACACTGTGTGGTGCCACAGCATCACAGCAGCAGACGCCAGCCCCCTCAACACTCATTTCATTGCCGTGTTCAGAGGGGAAGAGGGTGTTGGCCTTTGTGAAGGTGACATTGTGAGGTCATGGAGGTGACAGATCACTTAAAGAGCCAGGAAACTCCTCAGGGATTTGGATTTGTGTCCAGTGCCAACCAAAAACAAGGCAGAATTGCTGATCGGACTAAAATCAGCCCCAAAGGAAGGATGTGCAATGAAAATAAACTTGGCAGAGCAATCCAGAGGCGCTGTACATGTGTATTTAAGGTCTGTTTCTTGTGAAGATAGGACAGCAGATCTGTGCCTGTCTCCTGACTGTGTCAAAATATACGGAGTGGTTAAATAAAGCAGAGCAGAGTGAAGCTCAGCACAGGCCTGTGACCCTCTCACTTTCCTTTTTCAGATGCTGTCTTTGCATTCCAGCTGCGCAACCCCGTGCACAACGGGCATGCCCTGCTCATGCAGGATACGCGGCGCCAGCTCTTGCAGAGGGGCTACAAAAACCCTGTGCTTCTCCTGCACCCCCTGGGTGGGTGGACCAAGGATGATGACGTTCCACTGGAGTGGCGGATGAAGCAGCACGCGGCGGTGCTTGAGGAGCATGTCCTGGACCCCAAATCCACTGTCGTTGCCATCTTCCCCTCTCCCATGCTCTATGCCGGCCCCACAGAGGTAAGGTAGCTGATGGATGCTTGCTGATGGGCCCTGTGTTTGTGCATTCAAATAGCAAATTGCATCCTCTGTTCACTGTCGCACTGGAAGAAAATTGGTTCCCATCCTGGTGTTTCCCATGGACATACCTGTCTGCAGAAAAGCTGAGATTTTGCCCCAGGTCCACGCAGTGGGAGATGAGTCTGTACGTGCTGACTGGCTGTGAGAAGTGGTGTGGCTGCTGACACCTCCACCGTCCTTCCCTGCTGCACGCGAGGTCAGGCTGGCCAGGAGCTCCTTGCAGTCAGGGCTGTTGGGCTCAGCACTCCCCATCTCTCCTTCCCAGGTGCAGTGGCACTGCCGGGCTCGCATGATCGCTGGTGCCAATTTCTACATCGTGGGGCGCGATCCTGCAGGCATGCCTCACCCTGAGACCAAGAAGGACCTGTATGAGCCCACACAAGGAGGGAAGGTCCTCAGCATGGCACCAGGCCTGACATCGGTGGAGATCATCCCCTTCCGCGTGGCAGCTTACAACAAAGTGAAGCGAGCTATGGACTTTTATGAACCAAAAAGGTAATGTGAGCACCGCTGTCTTCTTTTCTTTAGCCTATGCAGCTGCTGGGGAGGCATTTCACCCCAACTGCAGCTTGTTTGGAGAAAGCAGCTCCCTCATGGGACCGTGCTGCTGCTGATAGGAACCTCAGCACGGGATGGGATGCTGCCAGTGCCTGCTGCTGGCAGGGAGGTGGCACCAGGAGCTTGCAGCTGCATTCCTGGCATGGCAGAAGAGCTGCACCAGGACACCTTAGGCCACTTGGCTGACCTCAGCCCATCTCTGTTTTGCTGTAGGCATGATGATTTTGACTTCATCTCGGGAACACGCATGAGGAAGCTTGCTCGCGAAGGGGAAAACCCACCAGATGGCTTCATGGCCCCCAAAGCTTGGAAGGTGCTAACTGAGTACTACCAGTCACTGGAAAAAAAGAATTAATACTACTTCTCCTCCTAGAAATACTTGTATTAAGAGTGAGTGATGATTGATTGATTCCCTGTGATAGAGATCAGCTACATAGCATTTTCACTATTCTGACTAGTGGGACTTTCCTGCCTGGATCAGAGTGGTTTTTAATAATCAGAAATACTTTGAAATGAGTCCTCCTCCCCTCAGAGCTGGAGGACGGCAGTCAGCCCTTTGCTTCCAGCTTGGTGCAGCTCTGGGACGCCTGGTGCAGTGTTGGATGGGGCCAGCTGGCTCCTTTGGTGCTGCTGGGGCAAATCTGTGCACCTGCATGAAGCAGAAGCAATGAAATGTCCTTCCTTTACCCATCGCCCAGCACTGCCCCAACAGAGGGAGTAAGGAGTAGTTGCTGCTGGCCCTCAGTGCTTGGATCCAGTTGCTGCTCTTGAGATCGTGCCTTAGACAACATTTGCTAACAGTGGGACTTCTTATAAGCAGCCTCATTGCTGAGTCAGTGCCTCACTGTTCTTTTCTTCCTTTCTTCCTCCTGCTTGCACCCTCCAGTCAAAAAAAAAACTGGGTTCAATCGTGGTGCTCTAAGCTCACTTCCCATGAGGACACTGGGACTGGCCCGGTGCTCACAGCCCAGTGAGCGCCGGGAGTGGCTGTCCAGGGGCATTACGCAGCCAGGGAGATCGCTGAGAAGATGCTGAGCACACAGGATGGTGCGAAGTGCCGAGCTGGGGCTGCCTCTGCCTGGTGGAATGTTTCTGCAGCACAACTCTGGTTTTCTCCTGCCATGGACTTTGCCATCACACCTCGTGCCTTCCCTCTGACTCGTGCTGCGATGGTGTTGTGGGAGGGTGAGCAGAGGGCTCCACCCAGCACCTTCCCTAGCCACCGTGCTCAGATGGGAGGTTTTAGGGGGCAGCAGAGGGAAGGCAGCCAGGTTTTCTGGCCTTTGCACATGTGCGCTTCAGTCAGTTCCCCAGGGCGACTCAGCATGGGTTTCACAGGAATCGCTGTGCCTTCTTTTAATTACAAATGGATCCAGGCTCAGCAAGAAAAGCCCTGGTTCTGCTGGTAACTGCACATCAAACAACGCTGCAAGCTCAAGACCAGTTTTGCTGTGGCCATGGTGCAGTATCCAAGACTACATATGCATCTGGGAATATTTTTGTAAGAAGTGTTTTATTTTTCACTTGTCACCTGATGTTGGGTTTTTTTGTAATCTTTTTATGTATTCAAAGGGAAGAACAAAAAGCCGTGTTATACCTCAATGTAATGCTGTAATGACCACGGCAGTAGCCGAGAGCACACTAGCACCAGTACCTTCCACACACAGGCCCTCTGGCAGGGACCTGGAAGACAAAAGCAGGACTCCAATTTATAATTGCAGCGTTTGCCATTTTGAAGAAGCATCTAGAGCTGTTGCCTTTCATCCCAAAAGAATCAAGCAGTGCAAGAGAATGTACTTAATCCAAATGGTCACAGCAAAACACAGATGTATCATTCTTTTAAAATAGTGTAGTATACCGATTACCTCTGATCAAAATAAAGTATGTGGACTACTTTTTTTTATAGTGTATTTATTAAAGACATGAGACTGGAATGTGTAACTCAACTGATGCATCTCATGATTTAATATATTCTGACCTTGATACTCTGAGAGACTCACTTTTAGTGCAAATAAATATTTATACGTCTAAACTAACGCTTGCATTGTGATTGTTGGCTTATTTAGAGTCAGCCGAGGTGCATTCAGCAGCACTGAGAGCTGCGCTGCCTGCCGCTCCCGGACCCCAAACATCGCTCCCTCTGGATGAGTTTCTCACACACCAGAGTGGGTTTCCTGTCTCCAAACTGCACTCAAATAAGGCTGTAAAGCAGCAGCATTTGCAGAGTTGAGACACACCTGTAAAGGTTATGCACTTGCATGAATCCTGCAGCATCCCCAGGCTCCCTAGCAAGCTGCAGGGAAGGACCCCCATGGCCTAGAGGAGTCCTTGGGGAAGTGAGAATGGCTCAGCTGCAGGAACTGTCCCGCAGGCAATTGTAGAACAGCCCATGTGCCCCCCCCTGCTTCTCGTAGCCCTGCAGGATGCATTATGGGCACATGGTAAAGGCGGGATGAGGCAGCATGCCAACAGCCCCATGGCTGGGGACACATGGACAGGACTGTGGCACTCAGCTGTGCACAGGTTTCATGTTTAACCTCACACTCAGTCTGACTATAAACCAGTATTAAACCGCTCCCTCCCAAGTAGCATGCACTCTGAAGAAGGAAGGAACGCAGCTGAACAGACAGAGCAGCTTGAGCTCTGCTTCTGGTGCATGCATAACCCAGGCTTCCAGAGAAACCACCAGGACTGATTTTAAAGCTGAGATTTTGCAGCTCATCCCCCACTGCAGAGGAGTGGGCAGCTCCCTGGCCTCCAGGAGCCTCCCGGTGCTCCCACTGTTTTCAGCCTTCAAGCTGAACACACACTGTCAGCAGTGCCTGACACCAGACGACACCTCACCCTGGTTCTCTGCATTGCAGATTGTTTCGTTTTCCATTGTCACCTTGCTTTCGCTGCTTACCTCTCCTCTGCAGCCAGCAGAGCCGTGACACAGTGTACTGCCCCTTGGGTTGGACGATTATGTATCTGTGTCAAATTAGTGCACAATTCACAATCATTAAGAGAAAATTAAATGACTGAAAACCTACTGCCAATAACTTTACCAAAACACTTTGCCACTTACGTTTTAACCCTTTGCCTTTATCACTGCACAGCGTTACATGAATTTACCAAACTGTTAACAAAAAGTACAGCAGAACATCGCCAAATCATATTTATAAACCTGAAATCCCCTCCTCATTGCCTTCAGTTTTGCAGATTAGAGCAGGTGACAGAGCAAAGCACCACAGAACACCTCCCCTCGCCATGGTAGAATGGTGCAGTGCAGCAGCGGCTCTTCCAGAGGAGACGAAATAGTAGCAGGCCCTCATTGTGACACATAACACATCAGAAAGCAGAGCTCCAAGAACCTCTAAAATGTGGGGCTTAAGAAAAGAGTAGTTAAGTAGACTCTACTCTTAATTAATCGCATCAGAGGGGAAAAATAAAAATAAGAACAGCATCAAAATGCCCCCAAAAGCAGAATTCATCCAAAAGAAAAAGTATTCAAACATTTTACAGTAGTTACTATCTTTACTAAATGGCACCAGATTTCAAGTGGTGATGTGAAAAAAAAATAACAACATTTCCAATTTTCCCTCAAAGTTATTCTAGAAGCAGAATTTCTATTTGCTGCTAGAAGGAAGAAGTAAGTGTGAACTGAGTATTGACAAATCTATACATCTTCTGATTTGGTTTCACTCAAGAAGTAGAAAAGATTTTCCATACTCAAGTTATCTACATATTATGCCTACATATAAAAAAAATGCGTGGATATATACATGTAATACATACACACACGCTCATACATATATACACAGCCCGGCAGCAGGCAGCCGCTGCCCTCACACCACACCAGAACCTGCTTTAAGGCTACACAGTGCATCCATAAGGGACAAGACACAGGCAGTTGCTCTTGGTCTGAGCTGTAATTGTTCCACTTCATGATCTATTGTTACATTTCTAGTTGTGCATGACAAAATTTCAATAACTTAGCATTTGCTGTATAAAAACAATTCAAGAAATAGAACTCCCTCATTCAAGGAGTGTCCCCACTCCCACCCCTTTATGTTGCAGAATACAAATCAAATCACATCAGAAACAGCAAGCGCACTCCTTAGCCTTAATCTATAATGACATGCATCAGGTTGTCGTGAAGCGTGGCATTCTTTGATTTTCTCATCTTCTCAATTGCCCTGTGGAGATCCTGCTGTTGCACAGGCCGAATTTCATCTTCATCACGGCTTCCGGATAAAGAAAGAAAGAAAAATCAAGAGAGTGATTTGGGTGATGTGTGGCACCAATTCGAACAAAGAGAAGTCATCTCCAAGAACAGCAGCTCTGACTCTGACCCAGTACTACCCTTGGAACGTGCTTCTATCTGTGCGTGCAGTCTACCTGCAAGCACGGGAGATAATCAGAGGAACATAACAGAGTATAGTTCCATGTGTGCAGGAGCACTGTGTTACCAGCATTTCAGTCTGGTAATACAGTGCAGTAATGTTACTCTCTTGTTGGTTCTTGCCAGCTCAAGCTTGACATCTTCGAACAAACAGTCCTATTTTCATGGTCAAAATGAATAAAACACCTTATTTGTTTTTTGGTTGTATAGTGGCAGTTTGTCAAGAAAGAGAGGACCTCCTGTTTTCTGTCATTCAGGGTGAGGTTTGAAAAAATTGCTAAAATTTGCCACTCAAATCAGAAAACAAGACCTAATAACTTCACGGTATGTAGCACCGAGAGCCTTCCCAACTGCTGCTTAGCTATCGTAACAGGATAAAGGCACATACTTCTCTTCTTCACAGGCAGAATTAACATATTCCCTGACGCAGAGGAGTGCTGCGTCCCGGCACATTTCTTTCAGATCACTTCCTGAGAATCCATCAGTCTCTTTGGCAACTTGGAGGAGATCTACATGCCTGTCCACCTGCCCAGAAACGAGAGACAAGAGCATGGAAACCCTGAAGTTGTTACTTTGTCCTACAAGCACAATAAACGGTCACCTCCAACTATTTTTACCTGCCCTAAGGTGGGTTTTTTTTCCATCTTGCCTTTTTGAGAGCTAAAAAGAAAATTATTTGATCAAGTTATGGTCTGAACTTTCCCAAGTAACCAATTTCATTAAATGAAAGTGATGTTTCATCTGATAAAACTCTGATAAAAGAATGAACAAGCAATCACATGTGAACCATCACACCGGTACCATCTGTTACTGACAAAGTTCCTGGGCAGTTTTGGAAGCCTGATGGCTGGAAAACAGGATCACAGAAATAACAACCCAGTTTACGCAATGCCCTCATGAGTTCCCTGCAACTTACAGACAATGAAAGCCACCCAACAGGTCCCCTTTCTTAGCCACAACCATTTTTAATTCGTTTTTAACATTATTTGAGAGACAACATTTTATTTTCATAAACACTTGCTTTGACCAGTAACACAGCAAGGCAGGAAAAAGTTCCCATCAAGTTTACCTTTTGTCGTTGCCACCTCTCAGTGCAAAGTAAGAAATTCAAAAGCTGTTGGTTGAGCTACTGAACAGATACTCCTATTTTATACAACCATTAAAGAGGGAACCTGGAGGCAAAAGGACATCTCCAATTCCACGCACTGGATCAGACTGGACTCATTCTGGTCGAGACTTCATATTTATTTACCCAGTTTACAGCTCCTTCCAGCAGATTTTCCATGCACCTGCATTTTCTGTTCAGGACATTGGAGTGATGGAGTGACAGCATCGGTAGACAAAGGAAGAAAACTGATGTCATCTACGTGGACCTGTGCAAGGCCTTTGTCATGGTCCCCCACCACATCCTTATCTCTGAATTGGACAGATATGGATTTGAAGTGTAGACTATTCAGTGGATAAGGAATTGGTTAGAAGGTTGCAGCCAGAGGGCTGTGGTCAATGGCTCTAGGCCCAGGTGGAGGCCGGCAACAAGTAGTGACTCCCAGGGGTCTGTCTTGGGACCAGTCTTTAACAGCTTCATCAATGAAATAGATGATGGGATCAAGCGCACACTCGGCAAGTTTGCTGATGACATTGAGTTGAGTGGTGCCATTGTTACAGCAGAAGGAATGAATGCCATCCAGAGGGACTTTGATAAACTCGAAAGGTGGGCCCTTGTGAACCAAATGAAGTTCAACAAAGCAAAGTGCAACGTTTTGCACCTGGTTTCAGGCGAATCCCAGACATGTATACAGACTGGGAAAATAACTCCTTAAGAGTAGCCCTGCTGAGAAGGACGTAGGGGTTCTGGTTGATGACAAACTGAACATGAGCCAGTAGTGTGCACCTGCAGCCCAGAAAGCCAATGGTAGCCTGAGCTCCATCAGAAGAGGGGTGGCCAGCAGGGAGGAGGAGGTGATTGTCCCTCTCTACTCTGCCCTTGTGAGGTCCCATCTGGAGTACTGCGTCCAGGTGTGGGACCCCCAAAAAAGGAAAGATGTGGAGCTTTTGAGAGGGTCCAGAGGAGGGCCACAAAGATAATCAAAGGGCTGGAACACCTCTCCTATGAAGATAGGCTGTAGGAAATGGGCTTGTTCAGCCTGGAGAAGAGAAGACTGTGGAGAGACTTCATTGTGGCCTTCCAAAATTTAAAAGGAGTTTAGAGACATGAGGGAAATCAACTTTTTACAGGGGTAGATAGTGATAGGACAAGGGGGAATGGTTTTGGAGGAAGGGAGATTTACATGAGATGTCAGGGGGAAGTTCTTCACAGAGAGAGTAGTGAGGTGCTGGAACAGGCTGCCCAGAGAGGCTGTGGATGCTCTATCCCTGGAGGTGTTTAAAGCCAGGTTGGGTGGGGCCCTGGGCAACCTGATCCCGTACTTGATCTGGTGGCTGGAACCCTGTCTATGACAGGGTGGTTGGAACTGATGATCTTTGAGGTCCCTTCCAACCCAAGCCATTCTATGATTCTATGACATTAAGGCCAACGCAGTCTAACCAAAAGGCTGAGATTAAGGAGTGATTTCTAAGAGGGAGATTATTCAATGGAACTGGCTGGGTGGTGGTAAAGGCAAAACCTAGCTGTCTCTCAGTGTTTTGCTTTAAAGCATGGCCCTGCACACAAATACAGGAGCCTGTATGGGTCACATGTGGAGCCACCCAGTCTGGCCATCAAGAACTGGATGCAGCAGTGAAGCTGGCTAAGAAGAAACTGAAAATGGGGATGTTGTGCTTCAGGCACTGACAAGGATATCGCTTCAAGTCAGGACAAAGAAACAATACTTTGGGACAGGCAAGGAAAACAGCAGGCATGCCTACAGCCACCATGCAAAGGGCTGCCCAAAGCTTGTTCCCTGGATAGAAAGAAGTCAGGCTTGAGAGATCCTCTTCTTCCTCCTATGGAATAACCAGCACAGGCTGATTTCTAGCCCCTGCCCCCAGCAAGCATCCTTTGTGTAGCTGGGATTCCCTGCCAGGTGCTTGATATAACTTACACTCTTTCAAGGCCACATTCAGAAGCTGTTTAAGGTTTCCCTTCAATGCCATAAGGGCAAGGTGCTTGAACTTGCAGGCCCAACAGCTCAAGGCAAAGGATCAGCACAGTCTGCTTGCATGCAAGGGCTGGCTGCAGTTACTGGGGGAACCTGTGTGAAGGTCTGTTATTTGGCACACCTTCCTAACAACTCTTGAAAGGAGTAATGATTTGGAACCACAATTTGCAAGAGAAAGTTTAACTTGTTTGATGCTTGCTGCAAGTAGGTCAGATTTTTCTCCACAACTCCCTTGGCATTTAGCATCAGTTCTGTTTTTGCATTTATCATCAACCTGCATTCCAGTCCAACACAAATGATCCCAAATGACCACTTGCAAAACAGCCCCCTCAATATCTGCCATTCATCATGATGAGCTGTGACTTTTAAGCCTCTTAAAAATATCATTTATTAGTAAAACCAGATGAATTTTTTTTTTAGAATAGACATCAGACTCCTTGCAGCATTAACTTCAAGAGAATTAGTGCTGTAGCCTAAATTCTGTAAGATCTCTAGATGCACTCACTGCTACGGTTTTTCTCATCTTGCAACCTAGATGTTAATAGGAATAATATATTTAATATATAACATAATTTCTAAAAACATCCTTAGTCATTTTCCTGAAAAGAAGTATGAACTATGAATCAAAATGGAAAAGCAGCACTGTCAGAAAAAGTCATTCCTCCACTCTGAACGTGTGCCAACAAACCACAGAGTTGAAGAAAATCAGTATGTCTTCTTCCTGAGTGAATGATGCTTCACAGTATTTCTTTCACTGATGAAAGCTATTTCCAATCATGGTTCACCTTTAGGTGCACTGTCAATGAGATGAACACATCTTGTTTTACAACAAGAAAATGGAGACAGAGAAGTTATTTTCCTCACTGATGGTGACTAACCAGACTACCACTCTGACTGAGGCTTGCACTTAAACCAGGAGGGAACTCAACTGTGGTGTCAAATTAAAGCAGTAAAGAACACAAAAGATTCCTAAGTTATACTCCGGCAGATCATTGCTACCTTATCTCAAGACAACCAATTACAAAATATTTGCAACGACTTCAGAACTCGCATTCATGACAACAGTATTACAGTAAATTAACCATTAAGAGGTGTCTACTTACATTTTCATTTTTCAGAATTAGCTTCAAGATTGCTTCTCTTTGCTTCAAAGCCTTAAACAAAAGAGATTAAAGTTACTGGAAAACAAGAATAAACATAACCAACATCCACATCTTGCACTAAGTAAGTTTTTGGTTCAATTTCAGTGACAAAATCTGATCCCCCAAATGGGAGACATGAAACACACTAAGGAAACCAATTTGACAGTAATTCGGGAAATCACTCAGCAAAATCTAGGGCACTCTGACTCCAGGAGCACATACAGCTGAACACTTGAGCGTACACAGTTACACTAGCTACAGGGAAAGAGAAAGGCACTGATGTGTTCAGTCTTACCTTTACCCTAAGTACAAGCACCTGTCTCCAAGGATTTCCTATCATCTTAAACAGAAGGCCAGTTCAAACAAGACAGGTCTGGGAAAACCACTATTCAATTGCACAATCAACAACAGTTTTAATCCTTCAGTTCAGGAAGTTTTATTTTATATTTATTTATCCCACAGCAAGGGAAGAGGGACTGAATACAGCATCTAGATGAAAAAATGGGTTGGAAGCTCTCAGGACGGACAGATGGAGTTCAGGTAAAAGAATCAAGGAACCAGCTTTTTCTGGGAAACTTCACCTTAAAAGCAGAGTTCTATGTACACTATAAACACTAAAAGTGGATCAAAACAATACCCCATCTCTACCTCTTTGAAAAAAATCAACCAGATATATGTCTTTCGTGGCTGATAAAGCACCTGCCTGCTGCTAGTCCCCAGGCACTGTTTCAGCAAAACTGGCAGGACTTACAGGTTGGTTGATATGAAAGCGGGTCGGCATCCTTCTCATGATTGCAGAGTCGAGGTCCTGAGGACGGTTGGTGGCTCCCATCACAATGACCTGCATACATAAAACGACTACTTAGCCTGATACCCAATTTTAAAAACATTATCATACTGCAATTTCAAAACAAAACGTGACTCTTCCACATAAATTACATATGGCTTCTTGGTACTGATTTAAGCAAATGGATTTAACCATGCAGCTCAAGAGAGCATTGGTACCACACAGCACCACCTGGGTTGAGATTTTTATGCGAGTCTGAAGTCTTCTGATCCCGATTTGAAAGTTCAAACACTGAGAAGTAACTCAGAGCCTTTGGCTGTAGGCAGTGGTCTGGAAAGGACTTGAAAGAAGATATTTTGATAAGGTATGAAAAATCGTTTCATTTTTATGCAATGTTAAAAAAAAAAAAAAAAGACAATCTAGAAGAACCTTCCTCTAGAAGGACCAAATGGGCAGTTTTTGCAAAGCACTAAAATGTTGTTTGTTTCCTTTTTTTATATTTAGAAAGCATTAAATATCAAACAGAACCTGTATACCTTCAGTATATCTGTGGTATAGCTATAGGATACCGAAGGAGCAGCGCAATAGGTGTGCATAAGCCAAGTTCAACACAAGGAGAGTATTTACCTCATTTGACTGGATTCCAGTTGTTAGTTTAAGGACAAATTTATTTCCCACTGACATCAATCTTGTATTATCATTTGTTATTTTAAGTTATGTACATTGTAAATACTCAGTCACAACAGTGAAAAATGTCCAGAAGATAAATTTCCTATCAATAAAGCTTCCTGACACCTTCCTGCTCCTTTGTCTGGGGTCACTGTTCCGCAACCAGCCCTGGTGCCTCTTGCATCAGAGCCACCCTGCCACCTAGAGGCTTAATTATATGGTGGCAAACTACTTCACAGAAGTAGTATATACAGTTTTAGCTGGGGCTCAGGCAGTCTTAACCACTGCTCTGTCTAGAAAGGGTTGTGCATGCAAATTCTGTGGCCTTGCTTGTGTGCTCAATGCTTGCTGACGAAAGAGGCATTACTGCACCCCTGCTGTGCTTCCTGAGGGTCTGTCAGGGCCCAGCACTCCACTCACTGTGGTTTTCCCTCTGCACCAAGGCTAGGAGCCTTCCCAGAACTGGCTTTGTCAAACATAGGCTCCCCCAAGCATGAATGCAGCAGCCAGGGCTTGTAGCTTTGAGCACCGCCACCCTGTTTCCCAGGCATTGTGCCTTCAGTTCCTGCCAGACTCAAGATGACAGCAGGTTCAGGCCAAAGCTGAAGACACTTTTCAGCTGCAATCAGTGAAGGAACAAGTAATGCTCATTACAGTGCTTTTACAATTTCCTCCTAACACTGGGAATATTTTGTACAGTAGTAAAAGCCAAATTTAATTCTTGCTCAAAGGAAACTTGTTTGACAAGAATCAGACAAGCAACCCAAATCTCCCAAGTAAACACTGGTATGGAACAAAAGAGCCCCATGAGCTGGCTGTCAGAAAAGAGACAATCCACATGTCAAAACCACTGCTCCAGGAACACTTCCTGAGCATGTCAAAGGGAGGAGCCTGAAACACAGTACCAGAAAAAAACACTCCTGTTAAAAAAGCTCCCCAGAAACCTGAATCAATCCCAGTGTCACCAATCAACTGTTTGCATTGCATTTTGCAGCTTGAGTTTTAAAGCTGCATTATTGAGACTTATGACACTTCTGAAAATAGCAGCTCTTGATTAAAAATAAAACATCTACAAAAATAGTATTCTGAAGAAGAAAAATGATTCCTTAATATAATTCACCTCATTCCCGTAATATGTGGGTATTCACGAACAGGTAAAGAAATTCTTTTTGCAATTGGTACATGCAACGTGGTACCCCTTCCCAAATGATCCAGCACACCACAGCTGGGATGACAGAATCCCACTGCTTTTCTCTCTGCTTACCTGGCAGTTATAATCAGTGTCCAGGCCATCCCACAGACTCATGAACTGAGCTTTCATCATAGCTGTCGCTTCATGGTCAGAGCTTGAACGACTTCGCAAGAAGGAATCTGCATTAAAGGATTCAGTAAAGTAATAGACTTACAATCTTGCCGTTGAAACTATGTTGCCTGATTTCTCGTGTGCTGATGGTATTCTCTATCTTATTTTTAAAATAAATGCTGTCAACAAATGAAGAATATTTCTTATGATGAAGAATACAGCAGAGGAATCTTAGCACATTTTTAAGCGTATCTTTTATGTTATAACACCCACACACGTAACTACCAGGTGAGATTGTCCCAAATCTTAGCTCCCAATTTTCACTTTCCCGAATTCATGGAAATTTAACTTTCTTTCACCTCAATTTCTTATGTAGAGATAGAATCATTAGAAAACCCCAAAGCACAAAAAAGAACAAGAAGTTGGAGGACTGGCGTGAAGCAGGCTATACACTGTGCTATGCAGAGCTCTAATTTTTCTAGGAGCTGCCTAAAGAACTTCCACCAGATAGGAAAATGCACATTTTTCCTAACTACAGGAAAGAAATAAACATATCTTAAGAAAGCAGTCCCTTCATAAACATGAACTGGAAGAAGCTTTGTCAAGCAGTTTCTACAAACTGCACAGTTCACACTGTGAAGTGCCAGTGACAAAAGAAAGAGCACAATTTTAACAAAGTTGCTCACAGTAACTTAAGCACTATAGTGGCAAGCCCAGCTGCATGGAACAACTGCACTTTTGCTGCTTTCCTAGCTGGTGTTCCCCTCCTATTTCATTAGCCTTATTAAATTATTATTCCCGAGCTTATCTAATCCCTTATTCTATTGCCCTTAATGTACCCTCCTGGAAAAAAGCTACTCAGTGTAGCTTTTGTGATGGCTTTCCCTTTATAGAAGAAAGGCTTTCCCCATTAGCCCAACAAAAAATAAGCAGCAACTTGTTCTACTTATAATTTCCTGCACTGATACAAACAGAAACACAGTTTTTCCTGCTTTGCCAGGATTACTTTTCAATACCATTTATATTACTAAACCTTGCGCCATTACTATTGTTCCTAAGGAAAAGCTGACAGTAGATCAATATAACCACCAACTTGAACCTACAGCTCAACGGCACGCTGCTACTGTTACTTACAAAGCGCACAGATTTTTACCTATTTCGTCGATAAAAATGATGGATGGTTGGAGCTTTATAGCAAGGGAGAAGACAGCAGCAGCCAGTTTCTGAGACTCTCCATACCATTTGTCAGTCAGTGTTGAAGGCTGGAGATTAATAAATCGACAGCCTGCTTCCTTTGCCGTAGCTTTGGCGATCAAGGTTTTGCCGCAACCAGGAGGGCCATAGAGAAGTACTCCTGAAAAAGTCATACTGCTAATGTTCCCTGGTTGCAATACAGAAAACATGCTTTGGCACAACAGACATGAAGAGTGCATAGGCTTGTATTCCGTCCAAGTTTTAAAAGAGAGGAAGCCAAGCTGTACAGAGTTCCATCAAATCAAACACATTTAAGATATCCTAAGATTAAAACCAAGAACACGTAAAAAAATATACAGTGAAATTGAAAGGAGACATTAGTCTGAAGGATGACAATTTTATTACCGTGACTATGTTACATAAGATTAAAAATCTATTTCTTATAAGCATTTGATAGGCCTTGTTAATAGCTTCAAGTTCACAAAGCAGAGTTCACATAGTACAGAGTTCACATAGTACAGAGGGGTTAAACACAAAAAGGGAGCCCACAAACATTTTAAACATATCACACACAAATGAAGTACGATGCCTCTCATTTTTAAACTTGCTGTGTTGAAAGAAATCACAGTAATGCTTTCCTAACACAGTTGAAAAGAAAACAAGAAAAAATAAATAAAAATCATTAACACCTAAAACAGAGAAATACTGTTTGTTCTTTTCTGTTTATGCAGTTGATGATCAGAAAAAAATAACCACTCTGAAAAAATGACTTCCTATTAACACCTGATGCAAGTCACTAGGAAAACAGGGAGCTTGCCCTATGTGGAAAGATAAATAATTCTTCTCCTTCCATTTACTAGATCATTAGAATGATTTCCCAGACAGTTTCAGTTTGTGATTTAAGAGAGAGTAGCCTGGAAAAAACTAAACCAATTACAGAACTGTTTCACTTTCCATCTCTTGGTACATAAAACTGAGAAGAGATGGTCACAGATACAGACAACAACTGATTTTCAGAGAATTTTGGGAAGACAAAATTCTGGGGATCAGAGTATTAGCAATAAACTTTGGCATTTTGTCTAATACTTCAGGTTCAAATTCTGTGTGTTTTCAAGAAGCATACAGCAAATACACCCAGCAGTATTCCAGCACAGATAGTCCAACTTCTGTTCTACCCAACAGCCTCAATATTGTCCAACTCAACTCCAGAGAGAATCGAGGGATCTCCAAAATAAAAATGGTGTCTTTAATTTAATTTCTAGGATTAGAACAGAGAGCTGTCTACAAGATCATCTTAAAGCAAGTATTCACATTTATGACTTGTGTTTCCGCGATACTACAAAAAATACTAATAATGTGTACAAAGGTGTGCACCAAAGGACAAGATGAGGTCTAAAAAAGTTAAAACCTCCATAATTTAGGCAGTTAAAAATGCAAATTATATAGATTAATGTATTAAAATGCAACATCAATAACCAAGAAGCAATTATCGCTTCATAATTAATATGAAACATTCACTAGAATTTACTTTCATGGCAACAGAAGAGGGAAAACTGGAGGGTTTTCCTGTTACAGTTTGGATAACTATCAACCCACTTCCTCCTTCCTAAGTAATTCTTTTTTTTTTTTTTTTTTTAAATAGCAACATAGAATTTCATAACATATCCTTCCTACCTTTTGGTGGCTGTAAAAGCCTGGAGTTCTCAAACAAGTATTTCTTCTTGATGGGCAAGATGACAGTGTCTTTCAAATCTGTAATGACATCATCCAAGCCTGCAATATCATTCCAAGTTACCTGGTGCGGAAAAAGAGGATTAGAAGTGATCTTAGTCTCCACCAACAAAACATACCCACAAACTTAAGCAGTGTTGGGCCTTCAAAAAAAATAAAATTAAAAAAAATACAAGAGATTAAAATAAGTTCTAGTCCTAATGATATCGCCATAGTTTCAAATTACAGAATCACCTTCTGTGTATTTCCATAAATAAATATATATGCAAAATAAAGTCATCCAAAGAAAAAATTAATAAATTCCATGTCTAAAGTGCTCTAATAGGAATAAAATGGAAAACAATTTCTTACATGCATGCTTAGTGGGTCAACAAGATGTGCAGCAATACTCATTTCATATTCAGAAAGCTTGACATTTTTCACTCCAATTTGCTTCATGAGCTTTTCAGCCTAAGGAATAACACCAAGAAAATTAGAGGGGGAAGTAGATAACTTAATTCAAAACTTAATTTTTAAAGGACTGCTACTTAGAGTCCAAAAGTTAAAAATACAAGTTTCTCAGTAAACTGCATATGAAAAGAGCCTAAATCCTTCTGAAGAAAAAAAGTTCTGCTGTTTCCAAATTGTGTGCTGTCACTTCAGTGAAAAAAGACCACTGTATCAATGAAAAATTGATGTATTTTCAAAGATAAGAAAAAAAAAAAGATAATGCACTGTATCCAGACATTTTTTCTAGGCATTCAATGTTTTCTGTTTCCCACTTCAAAAGGAAAAGTCATTTGTTGTGGCAACATACTTTTGCGATTCGTTTTCTCTTTACGCTCAAACTTGTGGTTAGATCTGACATGCTTTTGGGATACTGCAACCTCTTATATAACAGCTGGCACCAGCAGAGTTTGTAAAAAGCTGATTTTTAAAGTGGGACCAATTTTTTACTGAAGATTTCATTTAAAAAGAAAGAAAGAAAAAGAACAGAATTAGGCTGATCAAAACTGGTGTTTGAATGTGTGAATTGGTATCAGACCAAAAAAAAAAAATTGCAATATTTGCTTCAATACTTTCCAAAGAAACCTTTAACATCTGGTACACAAAGGCATCTACGTCTTTTCTAAAAGCATTAATGCCCATGTGCACCTCATTCCAGTCCATCATAAGGAACGAGGCTTTCCACATTTTTCCCCCTTTCCAGGGCATTTTATAACTGCCACCAAGGGAAGAGACAAGGTCCAGTTGTTCTTGAAAAAGTATCTGGACAACAGCATTCCTCTTTGCCATGAGCTACTCCAGTCCTGCCTCTGCAGTCAAGTTGCCGAAAAGCAGCAGAGAATTATGTTATTTCTGGTCAAGGTTTTGAACAAGCAACCAAGAGCATTATTTAATGTGACTGCTGCTTAGCAAAGCTGCCAGAAGCAGAAGAGACACTGGGACTGCATACTTGCAGATAATTAGAGACAACATCACACCACAGTTCAAAAAGTTTTTCCACCACTACTAGCTAGAGATTTTAACTTGTTACAGGATATAATTACTGAGAACCCTAAAGGCTCAGATACTGTACTAAAATACACTTCCGAGTTTTTGATTCTTCCACATCCACAAGCTTTCTTTAATTACTTCACTGGCTATTCCTATACCAGTTTTCAGATTTCCCTGCCTGAACAGTAATGAACGAAACAGTGTTTCACAAAAATATTTGTGAATAAAATCATACCTGTTTCTGAGCTTCTACTTTTTGCTTTCTGGTAGGGTCAATGGCATCAACCATCCACTTAATGGTGAAGTATGTTACAGCACCAAATATTGTTAAACGGAAGATCAATCCGACCACCTCATTCCGGCTCAGGGGGCGTGAAAATGTTTCGGCATGGACCATCCTGCCTCTCAATGCTAAATGCAAACAAAAGAGAGAGAAAGGAAAAAAGTTAAAGCTAAGAGAACACCTACTTTATATTTAAACACCTTTTTGTCAGATCTATTTCTGTGCAGATGTTGAGCGCAAAGTTCGTGAAGTTACCAGGAAGTACCTCAACAGCAGCACAAAAAAAGGTAAAACGGCAAGGCTGAGCCACACAGGGCTGCAGGCAGTGACAGCAAGGTTTCACTTCCACTTTCAGTAAGCAGACAACAAAGGGCAACCACGAGCTGCGGCCTAGATGGACTAAGGGAAAGCAAAATGGTCCCGGCTTCAGTCTTAAGACATCTGCATTCCTTTTGGCCATATAATACTTCCTGAAGAAAGATTACTTCAGTGCCAGGTGCGCATTCCCTTTAAGACTGAAATATTATGACTGTTGTTGACCTAAGAATGCTATGTCACGGAGACGTGATAATCACGTTACTTACACAGAGAGCTCTGTTCCCTAAGAGGAAGCTGAAGGGAAAGGCACTGAACTGCCACGCTCAAGAGAGATCCACAACTTGCATTAATACCCCCGGGCAATGGAACAAGCTGGATGTGGCACACAGCTCCCAGGGGAAAGGCCAGCTGCTGCCAGAGCTGAAGCCAGAAAGTACAGCACCTTTAAGTGAGGGCAACACAGAGGAAAAATTCTTCCTGAAACACAGAAAAAAAACTAAAAATCGGGGTCCTCTGCCCTTCATCTACTTTCCACACAGCTGTGGGTTTCCAAGAACCGTGAAGCCCGCTGCAAGGGCAGCACCACCTCCAGCTGCCCCTGGCTGACCTCCAGGGAGGACCTCGCTCCCCACATTGCCTGCCATTCCCCACCCCGGGCTGGCGGCCTGCCCTCACACAGGCACAGCGCTGTGCCACGCGTGGGTTTCCTTCACCAGGGCCCTGCGGGCGTCCCCCTGCCCGCAGCCCGGCTCCTCCCGCCCCGAGGACACGCCGAGGCAGCGCATTGGGCCCGGCCGCGCCGTCAGGGCCGGGCCGCCCGTCCTCCCTTCCCACAGCCCCGAGCGTACCAGGTACCAACGGTGCGGCCGCACTCCGGCCCCTCGCTCACCCGGCCCGGGGCCACTTCGAGCGACGAGCAGCTACAGCACACTGAGAGCGTGTCGAAAGGAGGCGGCGGCGCGCCACGGCTCGGCGCGGGGACGACCCGCTTCCCGCTCCGGCCGGCAGCCGCCGCCGCGCACCAAGGTTCCGCCCGCTCCGGCTTCTCTTCACAGGGCAGGAGTGGGCCTCATCCCGTCCGCTGAGAGAGGGAGGTGGTATAGTGGGGCAGCTCCGCAGGCTGCGTGCCGGCTCACACAGCCGCATACATACTGATACATATCCGTATCGTCTGAGACAGACAACAACAGCGAGTGGCTCTCCCCTCGGTGGCAGACGGCCGAGGGCCTGAGGTGGAGCTGCTCTTCAGCCACCAGTTAGAGAAATTCACAGTCCTTCCTGCACTTCCCAGCCCCCATCTTTCCCAAACTCTTAACTTTTTACAGCTCTTTATTACTTTTTATAGCTATTTTCTACTTTTTACAGCTCTCCAACATCCTGCACCGCAGGGCATGGCAGGTGGCACATCACCAAGGCAGTGCAGCACAGCCATTTGTGGCCATGGTGCACCGAGTAATGGGCAATGATATGCATACATAAATTTCCACAAATACATGTGTTTATATAAAAACATAACAAATGGCTGAAAGATATTTAACAAAGAATGAATGTTTAATGAATGGTTCCGCTTCCAGACTGTTCTCAGTCACTCTGACGCTGGAGCAGTCCCTATAGAACTCTTAAAACTTCCACAGCAAAGATATGTCTTTGTATATTGGAGAGGTGTTTGGAGGGGACCTCAGGTGGTCCCTTATCCAGGGTACAATTAGGGAGTGTACAGCACGACCACAACTGTGCTTTTGCTTAGAGGTGGTGCACAAGCCCAGCAACCCAAAGCTTGTAGTAGCTAGCTGATTGTGGGTGCTACTGGGATTCACCAGAATGAAAATAATTTACATTTAAGAATTAATCAGTACTTTTATTAAGAGATAGCAAGAAAGCAATTCCACTTTCAACTTGCATTGTATTGAAATAATAACTCCCAACAATATGTATTATCAGGAAAATGTCCATATAAATGTCAAAACAATAGATCTTTCTAATGCATGTGATTATTCGGATGTTTTAGCAACTTGCCTTTTGTTGTTTTCAACCCTTCTGCTCTTGCAGCAATCCCACTGAACATGTAAAGACTTCTAGTCCTGGCTTTTTCTGATACAGAGCCTGATGACTTTTATTCTTACCTGTAATTCATATATTGTTCAGCGGCTCACTAACAAAACTCCACAAGCTCACCTGGGAACCTGTTTGGGTTTTCAAGAGCAGTAAGCTTTTCATACTGCATTAACTTTACTATAGGTCATTTTTAATCATTTTAATCATTTTTAATCAAAAAAATCATTGATGATTTTTTTCCCTTGTACAAAAATGCAGGAGTTCCTTCACCTACAGACAAGTCTACTGAACATTCTTGTGGCCACTGGATACACTGTCCCTGGAACAGATCTGCTACTTCTGGCCTACAATTTCTTCACTGCCACTGCTCCATTTAACTCCCCTCAGGTAAAGAACCCAGGCACACTGCAGTGACCCAGGTGGGACAGATCTGCCCCATAAAAACCATCCGTCATCATATCGGTGATGTGTAATGCTTTCATCATTAAATCAATGCACAAAAAAAACCTCAAGTTATAAAAATGATTGTGATTTTACCAGAGTACTGAACCAGTTTGGTTCCACTCACTGGGCTTAATATAGCCTAAACTGAAAAACAAAAAAGTTTTGAAACACCTTTAGCTTCTTCGGGAGTTCTGGAGGTTACCTTTTGTTGTCCTGTGTGCAATACCTCTCCCAGATAAGAAATGTATTTAATCAGAAAATAAATGTGTCCATGTCTAAATTGATTTACAGAAGGCCCTCTTTCTTCTGCTGCTTCTCCAGTCTTTAATGGTAAATAAGATGATAGTCTTCTAGGCAATATATACATATATTTAAGTCTATGTAGAATGTGAGAGCAGTTTCCCTTTGACGATTTAAAAGTAAGCTAGATATAATCAGTTATGATGACAGCTTTTATGATTAATTTGAAGCTTATAGCAGCTCTTGTAATTGCCCCTCTTGAATAGGAAAAGAACAATCAATCGTTTCACTGTCTGCATTTCATGTACTAGGATAATGCTATTGTGTTTGAATCACTGGTGCTGTAGGAAAATATTTAGGACCCTTCTGTTTTTTCTCCCACTCTTAAAAAATGACATCTGTTTTGTTGCAATTAAGGATAAACTCAAACACACAAATAATAAAAACTTGAA
Organism: Numida meleagris; assembly: GCF_002078875.1. Lineage (NCBI taxonomy): Eukaryota > Metazoa > Chordata > Aves > Galliformes > Numididae > Numida > Numida meleagris. The sequence continues at coordinate 1,616,563 of NW_018362987.1, forward strand.
ACCTACATTTTCTCACTGCTATTTGACAGCTGTAGCATGAACCCTTGAAAGAAATCCTCTGCTGAAAAATGCATTAATTTTTTTTAATGAGAGATGCGATTTTTTTTACAGAAGTCAAGCAGGGTCAGGTTGAAGGTGAGGCTGGTGCTTCTGGTTTATATTGTATGGAATCCATTGGGCCCTAATTTCTCGCAATATGGAGAGATTTCTATTTCTTGAACAAATATTTCTTAAAAACAGTGGGATATACTGAATTCATTCTCCTTTACCAAATACACTTTCAAAACCTTTATGTTTTGTGCTGAAGGCTCAACACTATGACTTGCTCTCATACCTAATCCTGCAAATGCCTCTGTACCTCTTACACCACTGGACCTTTCCCTGTTTGCACAGAACTGATCACTGCAAGTGTTGCTCTGCCATCACTGGGGACGTGTGAGCTCAAAGTCTAACATTTCAAATCCAAAGTATGGATGGCGTGGTTCGTCTCCAGAAGATTATAGCTCCTCAATATGGCACTAGGAGGTCACTGTAGGGACCTAGCATGGTTTGAAAACTCAGAGGGGTTAAGATAAAGGCCACACAGTGTCTGTTTTGCATTTGACTGCTGAGTGCTTTGCTGAACTTCATTGTCCAATCACTGAAGGTAATCAGGTCTCCTCCAGTGATTTGAACAGGAGCAAGATGGGAAAGGACTGGTATGCTAAAAGGCAAAGGGTCTGTGGTGGCTAAAAGTAAGAAGGGATTATTGTTGGCTGTGGACAACATAACATCAAGATGGTGTAGGTATGATAGAAAATCAGCAGACAGCCAGGCAAAGTACATGGAAAGACCGAAGTGAGTGATGGAAAAAAAAAGAAAAAAGAAAGAAAGAAAACTGGAGGAAAAGGGATGCTTGGAAACAGTTTTGATAACTGTGCAAAATTTTGTTCCACAAAAGGCTCCAGGGGCTTCACCAACTTGTGTATGAAAGACTTTAGGCATCAAAGATTACATTGTATTTGCAGCCAATTCTTTTGAGAATTTTTCCACTTTCCCCTTAAACACATGTAAACTTTTGGCATCCACAGCATTTTGTGCCAAAGTTTCCCAATTTAACTTAATGTATTTGTTAGAGCAGGTCCAGAGGAGTGTCAATGAAAATGTTCAGAGGGCTGGTACACCTCTCCTTTGAAGATAGACTGAGAGAGTTGGGGTTGTTCAGCCTGGAGAAGGCTTCAGGGAGACCTTATGGCAGCCTTCTAGTACCTAAAATGGGCTAGAGGAAAGCTGAGGAGAGATTCTTCATCAGGGGATGTAGGGATAGGACAAGGTGGGATGGTTTTAAACTAAGAGAAGGGAGATTTAGATTAGACATTAGGAGGAAATTATTTACTCAGAGTGGTAAGGCCCTGGCAAAGGCTGCACAGAGAAGTTGTGGATGCCCCATCCCTGGAGATATTCAAGATCAGGCTGAATGAGGCCCTGGGCAGTCTGATCTAGTTGGAGGCAATGAACCCACAGCAGTGGAGTTGGAGCCTGGTGATCTTTAAAGTCCTTTCCAACCCGAGCCATTCTGTGGTTCTGTGTCGTGACACTAACTACCTCTCTTTGTTGTTTTGAATTTATCACCAGCTAGTTTCATCTGGAGTCCCTACATTTTATACAGAAGAGATGGCAAAGAAAGTAGACCCTGACCAGCCTCTTTGAAGTTTGGGAGAGGAACAGTATGGTTTCACTGCACACAGTAGCTGACACCAAAATATGTATGAGCTGCCAATGTGACTGGGAAAACAAGGCCATAAGAGGTCTTGGGAGCAATCTTCCTAACAGAGTTTAGAAAGGATTAATACCATTGTTCTTGTGTCCAGCAAGATACTGTCAAGAACACCATGCTCTGTTCTGGTAGTGTATATTGAAAAGAAAGAATACTGAAGCTGGAGCAGAAAGTCACTTCTGAGCCCAGTCAGATGAAGGCCAGGAGGAACTGTAAACACACAAAGGGTAAAAAGGGTAAATGCTATGGAGTAGGAGCTATTTAAGGCCAACACTATTGCTATTTAAGGTGCAAGAACATGCGGATACAAACCAGTCACAAATATATCTAGCATGAAAATCTGAAGGAGGTTCTGGGAACAGCTTCCCAGTGGGAATAATGGTGGCAAAAGATCTTAAGATGAAGCTTGATACATTTATGACAGAATTATGTAAGATAGCATTTGCAAAGTCTGAAAGCTACAGCAACCCAGGAAATCCCTCCACCTTATGCTGCAGTTTATTTTGAGCCCTTAAAGGCAAAGCATAACATTTCACCCTTCCATTCCTCTTCTGCTCCAACCAGCTGCAGCTGGACCTCTCTTAAAAGCTCTTTTAAGACTGAACAAGACACTGTATTTATCTTACACATTTGAATTGCTTCTTGCTGTTCCTTAGGAAGTTTTTGTGAAGTACCGCCTACCCTGTATATGTAAAAATTGCTATTTAATATGTCTTTTCCTGGATACTATGTTTTATTCCAGCTTCCATACTTGCCAGAACGCTGCTTATCAACAAAATTCCCTTAATATCCAGCCAATGCGTAAGCCAGCATTATTTTAGTCGGACTGAGAGCCATTCCCCAGGTAATGCTATTACTGAGCAAACCAGACATTCTCTGCTGGTGATCCTGTGAGGGCTGCATTCCCTGTGCTGGCAGGTCTAGCCAAATACCCAGTTCCTCAGCAAAGTGTCTTTCCCCAAGCCTCAGAAACACTTGTGGTAGATGTGTGAGTTAGAGCTGGGATCTGCTCCCTAGGGAGACGCCTGCCTGAGGCCATCCGTTTTGGCACATGCTGACATTCCTGAAGGGAAAGGGGCACACAGGTTCTCCCTCTCTCATCAGGGTGCTCCTTGCTACGATGCATTTCTCCTATCTGGATAGGAAATGGATTCTTTCCCCACTCAACGGGACTCCACTCTTGTTTCCACTCTTCTCAGATTTTTGGAGATATCCCTCACTCCTTTATAAATAAAGAACTGCCTTCTCAACGGACTTCCTTCAGCGCAACGCTACCGCTGACATCCGGGCCCCGGGGCGGCTGCAGGGGGCAGCAGGCGCCCACTCAGCGCCCGCTCGGCCCGGAACGAGCCGGGGGTCGGCCAAGGCTGCACGAGCGCTGGCCGGAGGCGGGGAGGGCGCCGTGGAGCCTCTTCTCACCGCCCCGCGAGAAACCACCAAAGACGGCCAGCCTCGAAAAGGTCGCGAGAGGAGGGCTCGGGCCAAGCAGCGCGACAAGGCCGCGGAGGCCGATCCCAACAGACAAGCGAAGCACCAACCACCACGGCCCGCCCCTCGTGCAACCCAGCGCCCAAGCCGGCCAGGCCACTTCCGCCGCGGGGGAGGGGCCGCCGCGAGCGCAGCGGACAGCCCACGTGACGGTCATAGCGCCGCGCTGAGCTGCTCTCCATCCGTATCCCTCCGCCCTCCGCCTCGCCCCCGCTGAGGGGACAGCGCAGGATGCCGGGGGGCGGCGCGGCGGGGGAGCGGCGCGTCTCGGGGTGGGGGGTTCTGGCTGGGGCGGCGCGGCAGCGGGAGGCGGCTGGGAGACGATGTGGCGGGGACTATTTTTTCGGGGTGGCGGAGGGGGCGGAGCGGTGCGGCCTCCCCTCTCGGAAGCTGCAGCCATGATGGGAGCGTAGCGCTCGCGCGGCGCTGCTGGGCGCGGGGGTATGAGCCAGGCCACGCCGACCGCCTGCACGTCCTGAGGAGCCGCCGCCCCGCCGCCGCCCAGCGCCCGCTCGGCAGCAGCGC
>NW_018362987.1:1620656-1642134 GCF_002078875.1 Numida meleagris
GAGCGGGAGCCGGGTCCGGCCGGGGCTGAGCCCCAGGAGCAGCAGGCCCCGCCGCCCGCCTCCCGGCCCTGCGACCCGCCCCGGAGCGGCCCCCGCCTGCCAGACATGACCGCCATCATCAAAGAGATCGTCAGCAGGAACAAAAGGCGCTACCAGGAGGATGGCTTCGACCTGGACCTGACCTGTATCCTCCCGGCGTCGCCGAGCCCGGCGCAGCGCTGCGCGCTCGGCGATTGCATCAGACCCGCCCCACATTACCTAACCGCTGCTGGGCGGGTAACGGAGCGGGCCCGGCGCGGAGGGGCACCGCGGGACTGCCTGGGCCGCCCGGCCTCGGGAACCGCGTCTCTTCGCGCATGATGATCGCTCTGCGTGTACGCCGTTGGCGGCGTTGCGATGTGTGGCAAACGGGAGCGCGGCGTGATGGAGGGAAGTGTAGTTCTTGGGATGTGTAATCGGTGCGCGGTTCTGGCTAATGAGCCGGAGCGTGGGGAGCCTGGCTGCTGGGGTACGGCTGTGGTGGCCCTCGGGGTGCGTGCCGAGTGTTCGTGCGGGGGTCGGTGCGAGTGGGGCTGCAGTGCGGCCTGATCTGGTCGCTGCTGCGGTGGGGAGGCTCTGGGGAAGGAGTGCAAACCGGGCCCCAATGTTAGAGCTGTCTTGGGAGATGCAGCGCCCGGAGCTGGGCATGCTGTCTGGGGTTGGGCCGTTCTGCACGGAGGCGAGAGTTGGGCTGGGTGATCCTTGTGGGCCCTGCCAACTCGGGACGTTCTGTGTTGCTGTCGTTCTCGTCTTGTCCTGGTGCCTGGATTCTATCTAGCCTTATTCACATAGAAAGAGAGCTCACTGCCTTACAGTGGGGTCAGGGCAAAAGTTACAGTTTTGATAGCTCATATTGTAGCAGATGCTCTAAAGGCAGCCTAGTTCTGGGCAGGAACAGCATGGGGCTCATGTTGTTACTTTGACGCTTGGCCTAAAACAGTAATGGCCTGAAAGCTGCTTGACTTCATCAGGGAACACTGAGCTTTTAGTAAAGGAGCTCCTTTTCTGCTGTGTGGTTCTCACAGTCTGTCTGTGGTGTTGATAAAGCCCAGTGTTAGAACTGTGTTTGCGATGTTTGCCTGTGGGTTTTGTTGGGCTGCTACTGGGCTGATACGGCAGTGTTTGGTGCTTACTTAAGGACACTCTCAGTGAGATTTGTGATGCTGGGAGTAGTGTGTTGGATGGGAACTTTTGGGATACAGGTAAGTGGTGGCAAAGTGGTGATCTCTTGGCTTTATCCTTGCAAATTTTGGTGTTTCAGGCACCGCTGTCCAAATGTGCTGCTGGTAGGTGGGGCTTTTTGACTGAAACACATCTTCTTAGTGAGTAATCTGCTCTAAGCAAGAAAATGAGTGAATTTTGAATCTGGATTTTCTTCCTCAGGGTTGCTTAGGATGGGTCAAAATGAGTTTATTGCTGATTTTTTCTACATTTTTTGCTTCATTGCATTTATTTTTTTGAATTAGAGGTAGGCCTCTAAAGACTAGTCTTAAACTAGTGTTTCTGAAAGCAGTAGCTGGCTGCAGTTCTTTAATAGAATTTGTGAAAAAGGTGTTTATTTTTTTAATGGTTATGAAGGCATCATTGGAAGGAACTTATATTCAGTCCTCTTTTTTCATAGCTTCACATTTAATGGATAATTAATGAATAAAGACTGCTGCATGTGCAGTATAGTGGCTTTACTTGAAGACTGCAGAAGTGAAAGTTGAATTTCGTTTTATTGCTGTGCAGGCTTCTGAGAGATGGTCTTTTTGCAGAGTTTTGGTGAAATTGTTGCTTGTCTTACTTGGAAAACAACCTACTTATTTCTTATGTGCCTGGACTTGGTTGGGAATCAGCTCCCTGGTGGCATGGTGTCCATTGAAGAAAACCTGAAACCTCTGTGGGGTATTTGGTAGATATGTGGTGTATGATAGGAGGACTGGGATCTAGGATCTCAAAGGTGCTTCTCACTGTGTGGCAGAGCTCAAAATGTTGAAGCTGAAACAAACGACTACCTGCATTTGGATTGCTGCTTAGCTGTGCTTCCCAGCCTTCCCATGTCTGTAGGAGCATCCTTTGGCTAACAGGATGGCTATCTTGGGGGAGCTGTTTCCTTCAGCCTAAAGGATCAAGAGGGGGTGTGCAGCCCCGCAATTTGGGCGCTGAGCTGGGATGAGGGGAACTGAGGTGCGAACTCCTCCTGCAAATAAGAAGTTCAGTGGCAGTTCCAAAACATGCAACAGCTGGGCACTGCAGCATGGGCCGAGGGAGATGCGGTGTGAAATCCTCCAGTAAGCCAACTGGGGCATGGACTGGAACCCAGGTGAGGTGTTGATCAGATGAATGTAAGCTGTGGTCTCTTTTTTTCCTTTTCCCATCATGTCTCAGCACCCCAGGTGGACAGAGGCCTGCAGTCTTTACATTTCAGGCACAGCTGATTCTCCAAGGAGCTGCAGGAAATACCCAAGTGCCAAAACAGGCTGATTTTGTTGCTGGACTTCTAACGTACCTTTTGAGGAGCTGGGCTGCAACATCGCTGATGCTTCTTCTTATGGGCTGTGTTACATCCTTGTAAAATGAGCACAGATGTCTGTCCATTGTACCTGGGACTTGTGAGTCTGGGCAGTTCAGTTAGGAGTTGTTCCTGTATTGATAGTGTGAGATTTAAGGAAAGGGAAATGAAGACTTCTCAAAATCAGTAGCTTTGTTTATACTAGATGAAAATAGTCCTATATGCTGGTCATGAAATGCGTCTTTAAGAACGTACTGCCACAACTTTTCATCTGATCAAACTTTCTTTTCCCTGAACAGCCTTTTTAGGCACTGTTTTTGAAAAAATATTTCTGAAATGAGAAGAGGAAATGGTTCTTTTTTGTGCTTCGATTCTGATTTGAGTTTCTTCTCCATTTCTGTAATGCCAGGTATCTTTTGTTGCAAATGAGTGAGAAGGAGAGTCTGGATTAATAGCTTTCTTTTAAGATGGCTGCATTTCTTTATGATGCAAGGACAGTTATATTTTCTGAAGTACTGTAATCTTTGGGACTTCTGTAGTGATGCAGCTCAGTTGTTAACCATTTCATGGCAGGGAACAGTGGAGAACACTTGCATGCAAGTCTTCTACATTGCAATGCTTGCATTTATCTCAGGTGTGGGCATAACCGAGCTTGGCAGGAGGCTTAACTGCATGAGACCCAAGTGAAAAATCAGCTACTTGTGCCCATTACGGAATTGGGTGAACTTGCTTTAGATTTGTAGGCCTTCTGCTGTGTGTGAGCATGGTAGTCTGGGCTTAGCGTAGGATAGTGCTTAACTGGGGCATGTGCATCTCATGACTTAGGTAGTTTTATAAACAGCAGTAATATTCAGTAAAGATCAGATATTGGATGCTGTTTATTTCCAAGTATTGCATGTGTTTGTCTCATGTGGTGGCAGAGAATGCTAAAATTGAGAGTGGAAGCTGTTTTATGCTATCTGCAGTCCTAAGGCTTTTTGCATTTTTAACGAAATTTTAAATTATGTGACTTGAGTCAAAATGGCTCAGCCTCCGGGAAAATAAGTGAGTTGGAGGCATGAGGTGCGTGCTGAGTTTAAAAATAGAACTGCAGTTGGAAATGCCACTCCTTTAAAATATTTGCTTTCCTTTTAAAACTGAAGTTGGTTAGATGCTTTGTAACAAGTTGTTCATGTGGTAAGGTTTGATGAGGGTTTGGAAGAAACCAAGTGGCAAAGCTTTTACTGGTGGATAAGTATTTCTTTGTTCAGGAGTAAACTGTGTTACTTAGTAGTGTTAAGAGCTTGACAGACTCATGTTGCTTGTGGAGCCTGGATGGTGTTAGGTTTTAAACAAGGGGATTAGTGTCAGTTTTGCTTTGAATTTGTGTGAAAGGTCTGCTTAAGCAGAGAATAGTAAAATGAGACTAGCTGGAGGCTTCTCAGAGCTTGATTCAGTTGTTAGCTGCTTGGGGGAGGATGTATTTGATCCTGGGAAAAATCAGTCTTTCTGTGCTTACGAAAAATTTTTGAGTTGTCCTGACTGAGAAAGCAAAGTGTCAATAGGTGCAAGTGTTTCCATCTGTTTTCTCTTCTGAGGTTAGATTTGCTGCTCAGGTGATCCCTTAGTTTTCCCCGCATCCTAAGAAAAAACCTGTAATGGCTTGCTCTAGTGTGTGCATCTTTGTTGATAGTGTTGTTTGACAGCTGAAGCCTATGCACAAAAAAAACCATTACAGCAAGTGCTGGGTTGTGCATCCCTCGCTGCATTACTGCAGAGATGCCCCTCCCTGTCTCTGCCTGGCTTTTCTGCTGTGATTGCTCAGGATGGGAATTGAAGGTGCTTGGCAAATTTAAAGCTCATCTCATTGTGTTTCTTAAACATCGTGCCGGCTTCCCAGTGCACTACTTGGTCTTGCATCATCAGAAACTTTAATCACTGTGCAGTGTTGCTGGAGACTGTTTGCACAAGCTAAATGTGAAGTTAAAAAATAACTGCTTGTGCATGCTTTTAAGTCAACAAGAGCTGCAAACTAATTCTCTGCTTCGTGTAGCTCTGCTGTTGAAGTGATAATGAAATGTGCTTTTCAAGTCGGGAAAAGAAATGAGTATGGCTAATGAGAACACATGATCAAATTTTCATAGTGACCCTTAAAGGGGAAAAAAAGCAACAAAACGATACCACTGAAATCTGTTTGCAAGCTTAGTTAAGTGTGTATAATTTTCAGAGCAGCCAAAGCTTTCCCTTAAAACCTTGTTTTGGTCATGCTGAATGAATTGCAGGCTTTACTGGAAGTGGTCCTGGTTCAAGCACTGTGATTTTTTTTAAGTAGAAATCCAGCTGAATTTTCATCATCTGCCACCCACTGATGAGATGCTGTCGCTGGAGAAATAATCATATCAATGCTCAGAGGTTTCGTCAAGGATGGGTTGGTCAGTGTTGTGCTACTGAAGATCTCCTGTTCGGCTCTTTGGGTAATTGGTTGGTCCCCCATTAGCACAAGGTTAAACTTAATTCCAAAAGAAGGTTGTTGAATTCTGAAAGTGACGCTTTGGAGATCTTGTGCTAGCCAGGAAGGGCCTTCTGTGCTCAAGATATTACATGCAACTTCCATTGACTTTACGAGGTGATTACAGCATATTTAGGGAAAGGATACAGACCCCAGAATGGGCTTGTGCAGCACTGTGATTGCCACAGTCTGATTCATGTGGAAGGATTAGCTCTTGGTGGCTGCTAGGCTGACAGTGAGCGCACTTCTTTGGGACAGAAGTTTTTCCTGTGTTATCCAGTGCTACACTTACTACATCTCACTTTTTTTTTTAACTACCAAAATGCTGTACAGTGAGCGCTGTGCAGAAAGCCGGTATGTACTAAATGTTGCATTAAAGCACTGTGGAGTGTAGAATTTCCTAATTTTTCTCAAAAGAGAAGTGATTGTATTTTCTGTTTAACTCTTTGCAGGATTATGTGGACACCTGAATCCTCTGTTGTTGTAGTAGAAGCAGTTGGTTTAATTTGTGCTGTAATAATCTTACTGAGATTATGTTTTATTAGCACATTATGTAAAAACTGCCATGCTAAAAAAAAAAGGCCATGCTGAAGCTATACTTCAGAATGTAGTGACTCTGAAATTGAAGTTTTATATAAAAAGTTTCTGTCTACCAAGTTGCTTCTGCCAATTCTGAATTTGAGTAGTTTTTTGTAGTTTCTTAAAAAATATTTTTAGTGAATTTGTTGTTGCCATATGAATGCTGCACAAGCTGCCAAATTCTATCTATGGTACCTTGGCCTAGAATGCTCCATTAAAATGTATTTAACCAAGAAAATGATTTAAGGGACAGCAGTTCTGTTCAAAACCCAATGAAAAGGGAGTGATTAGACAGTTGAGTCTTCATTCCCCTTAACTAAGAGGTCTAACTTGCTGTTGTTAGTCATAACTAACATTATTTTAAAGCCCATCTCCTTTCTTGTTTGAGCACCCAGCTAGCAATCTGAATCTCAGAGCTATACGTGATTTGTGTCTGTTTGCTGTAGGTATTGGGTTTGATTTGATGTTGGATGGCTTTTTCAAGGGAGTAAATGGGACATAGGATGGAGCTTTGTGCGCCTGGTGTTGTGTTGTAAATACTAGGAGAGTTTGGAATCCACAATGGATTCCTGTGATTTGGTACTTCTGACGTGATTTTGGGCATTAGCTGTGCAAGTTGGTGCATTCCTGTGAGCTGTGGGGATGGTGTCTTCTAGGTTATAAGAAGGGAATTTTATCTTAAAATTTGGGAATGTGCATATGTGGCCCAGTGGAGCATGTTCTCTTCTGAAATTTGAATGCTTTGTGGGCAGTTGACTGCTTTGGGTTCAAGTTGCTCTTGGTTTTCAAATAAGTTTTAGTCCAGATGTAAACAAAGCCTTGTTCCAGCTCCCATTTCAGGCTAGCATCCTCTTCTCTCCTGAAGTCTTCTGCCTGTTTGTTATCTCACCTGTGAAGCCACGAAAAAGGAGTTTTGTAGAGCGTAAGTATAATAATCGTGCAATTAGGCCGTGTATCGTACTGCATAAATCTGAGTTATCTTAATAATGATTTTTCAGCACTGTAGCTGAAGTAGTGTGCTCTGTGATTTCAGCAGGTAATTGTGCATCTAAAAAATGAGACTTGCCTACTCTGTGTTTGGGATGATGACTGCTGCAAAAGTTGGCATTGTTCTCTGCAAAGATGCAGCCCCTGCATGCAGAAGTGCATAAAAACTGCTTCACATCCAATTATTTGCAGCAAAGTTCTTAAGAGATGTCTTTATAAACTTAATTCTGCCTTTGTGGGGCTGTGGTGTAATAGCTTTTAATCACATGGCATGGTTATTTTTTTTTTTTTTTAGAGGCCTGTGCTTAATCCCTTGCTTTGGCTGGGTACCTACTGGACTAGAATTCAAGTGGTTGTCTATTTTCTGTTCTGTTTTCTTTTTTGTGAGAGAAGTAACACCCATTTTTTGTACTAACAAGGAGGAGGCAAACACTGCATCCCTTTAGAATTCAGTATTATCTACTTAGAGCTGAATGACTGAGAAATGGTTTATAAGGCTGGCCTGAAGCCTTGTTTTGCTGCTTGGCTTTATATTCTCTTGTAGCCATCCCCTGAAGTTAGGGTAAATCCTAATTTTTGTAGCTTAGACTTTGTAAAGTGTTTTAGTGCGACATATTTGTCCTCCAGCCCAAAATCTATTTTGAATTCCCTTGTCTCTTGAAGTTTTGGATGTCCTTTCAGCCTTGCAAGAAGTTGAGTCTGAGCCATTTTTTCACTTCCTGTCAGTAAATATCAAAGTAGTGCTTCTCTGTGCTGCATTCTACTGAATAAAATTATTGTATTTTTCTGTGGGTGTTTGAGGCTAGGATATGCTTAAGCACGCAGCGGTGCTTCTCGAGAGGAGATTGTGCAAAGCATAGCCATGTTCTGAGAGCATTGCTGGGGACGTACCACGTTCTGCCTTGATGGAGTTTGTGCTGAATTTGATATGTAGGTAAAACCAGGTAAATCTTAATGTGCATTGTGAAAGCCAAGCTTCTTTCACAGGTTTCCTGTGCTGAAAAAGTCATACAGCAGGCGTCCTCTGCCACCATCTGCATGTCTTACTTGGTCCGTGAACCCAAGCCGTGTTGAAATGGGTATTGAGCAGGAATTCTTCTTGGTCCTTGTCAGTACAAGTTCTGCAGAGTAAACATCCTTTATCATGCTTCACTCTTAGCGTTTTTTTGTATTTGTGCTGTGAGGTTTATGAGATTGAGACTGTTTTGGGAAAAAAGAAGTGCCTGGTTATTCTATAGATTCAGTGCTTTTTCAGTTGTCTCGTCTCTCTTAGCTGTTCAGCAAACCCCAGTGGGGTTGAGAGCTCCAGAATGTATTTCATACAGGTCACAAAGCTGAGAGAAGGCTCTTGCTCTGAGAATAGTTCTGGAAATACAGCGGAAAGCCCCACAATGGAGTGGAGATGATGATGCAGCTGCTGGTAGCATCTTCAAACCTTCTTCTGAATTACCCCTTCCCACTGTTGGAATTAGGGAATGCAGGAGCCACAGTTCTGTTATTCCTTGTGTAGGTCACTATGTTTAAATTACAAACTTGAGGTTTAGAGAGAGGAACAAAGGGTTGTCATTGAAATGTTGAGTGTTAAGGGGTTAAATGCCTTTCTCTGAAATCATAAAACATTTCTCTCAGCAACATCTGAGTTGGTCTCTTCTCTTGTTCTTCAAGGCACAGATGGTAGAGTTGGCAAGTGCAGCTGGCTGGCAACAAGGAATCCTCCTTTGCTCTCAAGAACATTCTTCCTGTTCATTTCCTCTCTACTTCCTGATTACCCAGCCTTGGAGAAAAGCGGTAAACTTATTTTGTGTTTCAGGCTGGCAGCCTCTTTACAGTAAGAGTATGCATGCATACAGGCTAAACAGCATATATGCTGGGAAACTCTTCTTGATTTGGCTGGGCATATTTTCCTATGTTTTGTTTTTTGTAGGGATGCTGTCAAGAAACTCACACTAATAAAGAGTTTGGCCAATTGTCAGGACGCTTAAATCTGTTTGAGGATGGAGTGTGGGCACTTCTTGTAACACTCCCTTTGTAGCTTCAGGCTGTCAAGCTGTTGAACAACTACAGAACAGTTCTTCTAATTTAATTTCTCTGTTGCTATATGGACGGGTTTAAACTGGAGTTAAAAGAGTTGAGGTTAGTACGCTAATATTGCGAAGCTGGTAGGGACAGATGTGCTGCTAGACTATGTTGTGTGGCTGCTAAAGGCTGAGTTCCTGAAAATTGCAGAAAAATTGATGCAACAAAGTAGTTTGGGGAGACTTCAAAGTAATGTTGTTCCTCTGCTCTTTGGAGTTGTTATCAAATGGAACTTCACAGTTTTCAGCTCCAAAGCTTGGCTTGAGCAGTACACATTATTCACAGCTTCAGGAATCTCCAGCTTGCTTTAAATTTCCTTTTTAAAGAACAATGAAGTCTAATGACTAGTAGATCCTCCTGCAACCTTTGGTTGCATAGGGCTAATAATTTTAAAGCTGTCTTTTATTTGGGCTTTGATTTAAAGCTTGTCAGTGTTGATTTAGAAAGTAAAGCCATATGTAAATTCTGCACTGCATGCTCAAGCATGCTTACAAAATAGGAGGATTAGGTCGTTAGCTTTCTGGTTTTCTCTTATAGCAGAGCAAGGACAAGGGATTAAATGCTTACTTTGTTTGAAATAGAACTTCATAAATTGCTTAGAAATGCTAATGAGTAATGTTATGGATATTAATGGAGAAGATTGATCATTGCAGGAGGGGCTGTGGCTGTGTGTTTTTGCTATTTTTTTGTGCCTGTTTAAGAACTGGGAAATATTTCAGTGTATTTTTTCCTAATCATGGAAACAGGCCAAAAAAAAGACTGAATTTGTGAGAAAAATCACATTTTTAAATGGAGACTGCATGAGTAATTTGCCTAAGTATGTATATAAAAGTTAAGATTTAAGTGTATACTGCACATTCTTTAATTTGATCATCACAAAATGTGGATACCTAGACAACTATTTTTGAAAATGATTATAACTGCTGATTTGCATAATGATACAGAGTTTCTCATAGCACCTGGAGGACTGTCATCTTTAGCACATGGGAATGATTTCAGGCTTTAAGACCAGTATTTTGTTAAATTCACTAATGGCATTAGAGCAAAAATGTTTTTGAAGTAGCATATGGACTTTATCCTCTGGTTTGTCTTACATTGAAGCGGTATCACTTTGTGGTGTTTGGCGTCTTAGCAAACTACTCGGTGCTTCAATTTTATATCTCCTTGGGTAAAGCTGAAGTTCTGTAATTAATAAGAAGTATGAATGTGAGTAGGGGGCAGCGTTCTAGTGTTTTGCTGTTCTGCATCGTGTGTGTCAATGCATTGAGTTTTTTTTAACTGTGAAATCTCAACTGACATGATTCTCAAGTTGAGAAAGAAAGAAGTTCTTTATAAGGTGTTGAAAGAATTTTTGGGAATGAGTTCCATAGGCAAAACATAGCAGATTTTATTTCATTTTTTTCAGTAAGCCTGCTTCGATTTTGTGGTATTTCATGTTGTTTGGGTTAACTTTGCTTCTGCATGTGAACTGGAAGTGTTGTAGAATGCCTCAGTAACTGGCTGAGGTTTTAACCATTTCCATTTGTCTCTTTAAAGTGAGGCTGGAATAGATGAACTTCTTGTATGTGCTAAATCATCCAGATTTCTAAAATGATTGTTATCATTATTAGTTTCATGATGGCTTGGAATTTTTGCTTTGAATGGAAACCCAGCTTCTAAGCTCCCATGAGAAATGTCATCTTGCTAGTGACTCTTTTAATTTCAGGTTTGGAAATCCCTGTTAATTTACTCAGGTATGAAAAGCAGCGTCCCTGAGCTTTGCAGCGTGGTGATGATGGAAGCAGTTCCTTGAAGATGATGCTCTGTGGTGTTAATGATTTCTGCTTTGCACACTTTGGGATGGTAAATCATAGCTGCGTCTGGGGAGGAGCCCAGCATCAGGTAAATAGCATGCTGGTACTGGTACAGTAAAGATAATCCCCTTCTCAGTGCAGATTTATCAGGAAAAGGTGGAACAGCTTGGTTAACGTAGCAGTTTTTTAAGACTTAAATTATCAGTGCAGGCAGTAGAAGTACTTCTGCTCTGTTCTTCCATCTTACTTTTTGCAAAGCAAAGGACATTTTTTGGCTGTTGGAGCCAACAGGAGGTTTTCAGAGCAAAGCTCTTCAGCGTGCTTGTCAGAAGCCTGTGCTAAAACTCCACCAACTGCTCTTCCGCAGCAATATGAATACACTTGTTAGAGGTTGTCGCTGCCTTTTGTTCAGTGCAGAGGAATCCTGTGGCTCAGTGAATGCTGTGGAAGCGCGAAGTTGGCTTGCTGCTCCCGCTGTTCAGCACAGCCTGATCCCTCATAGACAACAGTGAGTCAGCAGTGGCGTGGGAATTGCATTCCAGCCTTTATGCGTGGAGATAATAAGGAAGGTACTTCAGGACACTTGTATTTAGGTAGAAGAGAGACTGGTGTGCCTGTTTAAAAACAATCATGCTTGCCTAAAAACAGATCCCCTGCTGAGCTCACTGTTGGATATTTGTTTTTTGCTAGTGCTTCAGTGTTTGTCTTGTCCTGTTCCAAAACCTTAAGCACACAACACTTATTGAATCAGCATCAGTAAATTGATTGGCACTTTTTTCCCCCTTCCTCCCTGTTTGAAGTCTTTTTCCATTTGCTGGCATTTTTTGGAACATCTTTTGTGGATTAAATTTTCACCTGTAGTTCTGATACGTGATTAGGCTTGAGTGTCCAATTCTTGTTGGTTTGCTGCTATTTGAAAAGAGGAAATGCACATGTGCTGTGCATGTGCTACATGTGTAGCACCCTCCAGAAGCCACCTGAGAGTCCAGAGCCAAGAAGGATTGCACTATCTGGAAGTGTGAGACCTCCCAGTTTAGAACCTTTTATCTCCATCTGCATGCATATTCAAGGCTTTGTTGTTTGGGCACCTGTAAAGTGGAAATGCTGATAAGATGTTCTGCTCTTCGCTGCCTTTCCATGCTGTACCATCTGGGAATACTGGAATCTATCCCGTTCCTTAGCCTCTCAGAGACAGCAAGAAGAAAAGCTACTGAACTGAACATGTGAAGAAACTGCATAGTAAATCTTGTGGTTGTAAATAGAGATTTGAGCAAGTTGCACAGTAATTCTGGGAAGCCTTATTGTCTGTGTCATGGGTGATACTGTAGTTGAAATGTTTTTTTTTAATGCAGAGCTTCAAATGGGTTTCATGTGGTGTGTCAAAACAAACTGATTTTAACCGCATTGCAAGCATGAGTGCTTGTCTTCTATGGAGAAGTGCTGCGAAAACCAGACTAATATACTGGATTATTTTGTTACAGTAATTTATAGAGCCCTCCTGCTTGGAGCAGGGTATAGGAGGAGGTGCTTTTGAGCAAAAATGGTAGAGCTGCAGTGGGTAGATATGTGCTCTGTGTTCTGCAAATCAGGAACAAGGAGGGAGCAATGGGATGTGATAGCTGGATGTCAGGTAATTCACTAGTTTGTGATAGGCATGGAGCAGGTGCTTGTGGCTTACAACCACTTTCTTATGCTTACAGTAAGTAATAACTGATAAAATAGTAAATGCATTGCTAATTATATTGTGCTTTTGCTACTTGAGCTAAGAGGTGTGGACTGGTTGCAGAGTAAAATCAATTCAGAGCGAAGTTCAAAGTTGAAGATTGATGTGATATGATAGTATGTGAAAGTATCACGGGGCCAGGATGCTGAATGATTTAATTTCTCCAAGATAAGCTTTTTCCTGAGGTTTGGGGAAGTACAGAATGAATTGGAAACCAGGCGTAAATCCCTTTCTGTGTCAGTGTTTGAGGAGACGGCTACAGATACTTGTTTGGATCCCTTAGAGGCTTTCTTTTTTTTTGATTGTTGTATGCATAACTCATCTCGAGCAGTCTAGGCAGACCGATGCTTATTTATACTTGGATACCACACAGTAAATGCTAGATATTTTTTTTGGAGAAGACATAATTTCTGTGTGCTGTTAGAAAAATTTGCTCTCGAGCTGGCCAACTCTTTAGCTAACTGCAGAACTCAGTCCATGCTGGCTACTGCAAGTACTCAGGCTTGTGGGATCTCTGTGAGGGCAGGGTGAGGTGGCTTGCAGTCTATTTCAGGCTTTTTGTTGTGTGCAGGTAACTGGAATATGAATACCTTGGAAGTGGCTGCAGTGCCTTCATCCTGCTGCCTGCTCTCAGTTTTGTTGTACTGTTGGTGTTTTAACAAGGACAGTTGTTCTTGTAGTTGTAGAATAACTTAAGTTGAAGGGCACCTCTGGAAATCACCTGCTCCAGCTCCCTTGTTTAAAGTGGGGCCAACTGCAAACATACTGTTCTTAATCCTTCTAAAATTAGTCTGAGGAGGAGTATGTTAATGTGGCGGGGTACAGGCTGTTTTTGAGCTGCTAGTTTCATTTCTGTTTTGCTTTTCAGTGAAACTTCTTCACTGCATTAACTTTTCTGATGTTTAAAACTAAGGAGTGTTTTCTTGTGTGTTTTTTTTTTAAAAAAAAAAAACTTATAATGACACCACCAGGATACTAAATACTGATCATTTTCTGGCAAACTGTTGTGAATTCTTTACACATCTGCTCTGGATGTAAGCTTACTTTTTAATTTTTTTTTTCTTAGCATGGTTTTTTTTGTTTCTGGAGTTCTTTATCTCAGGTTGTATTGCTTTTGGTAAGTGAATTGTAAGTAGTTCAGAATAAGAAATTAGATATTTTTACTGGAAATGAGGACTGTTATTATTAGTGGGTTTTTTTTTAGTAAAACAAGTTCTATAACTCATCTTTGATTCTGTACGTTCCCATCTTTTGCAGTATCTCACCTTTAGCATTCATAGCCACCTTAGCAGCTATTCCATTGGTCTGTTCTATAGAGATCATGGAAAGTGATGCAATGTACCATTGCAAGGTTTGTGACTTAAATGTGCTTTTCTGTGTGTGTTGCGCGGTATGCGGATTTTGGGATCGCTGGGGACTTTATCATGACATTGACTAGGAACATCTTGCAAGTTAGGCACCTAAGACTATAAAATAATTTCCTACTGGATTTAAAACACCACTCAAACTGTAGAGAGAGACTGGTGTGCAGTGTATATGCAGATTTAGTGAGATGAGGTATAGTGGGTGTGAGTTGCACAGTTCTGCTTTTCTAGTGCATTGCTTTTCTACTTGATGTTAACATCAGCTATTCAGTAGTACCGATTTCTGTTAAGTTATCTGTGAATTATAAGCAGACTTCTGTTATATTGGATGTGGTATAATACTGTTTATCGAAAAAATTCTGTACTGATTTTTTTTCCTCTGATCTTCAGGTTGTTCTTTTTTTCCGGAAGAAACCTCCTATTACTGTATATACAGTGTTGAATTGTTTGAATATGGAAGTTGGTTCAGGCTTCCAGTCTGTTTCTCCGACTGGTACAGGAGCAAAGAAATATTTCACAATGTCCATTTAATATTATTATACAAGTTTTAAATATTTTACAAAAGTTTCCTTAACTCTCACGTTCAGATATTTATCCAAACATAATTGCTATGGGTTTTCCTGCGGAGAGGCTTGAAGGAGTATACCGGAACAATATTGATGATGTAGTAAGGTAAGGCTTTGTTTTTCTTCTTTAAGTTATTCTCATCTTAAGTGTCCTTTTCTGCACCCCTTTATGTCCTACTTAGGAAAGGATGTGTGACCTGACTTGTAGAAATGGCAAAGTTTTTTCATCTCATCTTTTATTAGTGTTCCTGAACAAATGCCAGAAACACTGAGAACAGTGTTCTCCAGGCTGCTCTTCTGAGCTGATCTCAGATCTGCTTTTTCATGTGAAAAAATTGAACTTGGCAAGTGGTGTTGCAGTAAAATGAGATTTTTTTGCTTTTAGAACGATGTTCATCCATGCGGTATTGAGAATTTCCTCAGGTAGCTGATGGCATTTCAGAGTATTTGCGCATAGCTTTTTCCAATTGATAAATGAAGTGCTTGATAAATTAATGTTGATTAATAGCAGTAAATAACAGGTGGCTCTAGATAAAGGCTGTGTTTTTAACATATGAAAAAGAAGAAAACAGGTAAAATTCGTTACTGCTGGTGACGCTGATAGTATGTTTTGTAAAAGTTTTTGCTTTTAACATGAAAGTTATATATTCTGAGCTGCTGGCTACAACTGCAAGAGGTTTTCTTAGCAATTTAGGCGCATCACTGTAATTTGTTTACTTGAAATCCTGTGTCTCTGCTTGAATTGTTGAGATGCATGAAGTCAACATTTCTTAATAGCAAGGTTTGTGTTAATGCAGATCACAGAACAAATAAAGGAAAGAGATTTCCCAAAATTTGTAAAGTCGTCCATAACACTGTTGATCAAAGGGACTAGTGATAACCTCCAAGTGTGATGAGCCAAATTAAGATATGGAGAGATACAAATGAAATGTCTGTAGGGAACTGGATGTTAAAGTAGCATTATACGTGGAATATTTTTTTTTCCAAGAGCTTTGTATGTCAAAATTCACTGTTTGAGCTCTGGAGGAACAGGCTTTGAGCCACAAGGGATATGCCAGTGGGCTTTTTCTGAATAGCTAGTATCCTGACCAATTTAACAATGATTCTATATGAGGAGCATGACTGGGCTGCTGCCTGTCTTCTGAGGTTTCCACATTGGATGGAATTTTGTCCTTAGTAAAACACTTGTGTGGAAGCTTACCCTTAGTCCTGCAGATGTTACTGGCAGAAGTGGAGCCAGCTCTCCTCTCCCTCCAGATGTTTCAGACCTGCGGGGATATCTCCTGGAATGAATTGCTGTGTCCAGCTCTTCCTTAATCTCCCAAAATCTGCCAGTGTGTGCACTGTGAAGGATTAACGCTGTAGAGATTGGAGTCCCATATTCAGTGCTGCCCAAGAAGCACTCACATCTGTTCTTACTTAATGCATCAGTTTAACCACAGAGTCCTAGGTTCTTCTGGAATATTATGAGTGATAACCAGAGCTCGTTTTTGCTTGAACTTTCCAGGATTTTAGCAGCTAGTGTTTCTTTCAATTTGAATAGCATGTTCTGTCATGGCTAATTAAATTCCTTCTGGCTGATGTGCAGATACACACTGTTGATGATGTTAAGTGTAAACATTTGTATGTTATTTCTTCTTGAATGTTACTGGGTGACGCATCACATATAATCACAGCAATTTCAATGAGTCATGTTTGCAGTTTGACTCTCTGAGATGTGAAGGGAAAGTTTTCAATACAAAATTAGCACGAAAATGAAATAGCGCAAAACAAAAAAGTAGAGTGGTCTTTCTGCTTTCTATACCCATAATGTTACTGGGCACTATGCTTTCTGCTTTAAGAAGAATCAACCCTTCCCCATGTAATCTGTTGATGTGCAGATGGAAATCACCATAGATTGGTGTGTACAGTAATCCTTGGGTTGCAGGTCAGATCTAGGCCCCTTGATTGCACAAGCAGCCTTACTTTACTCATGCTGATGGATTATTTGGAGGGGAGGGGTCTGCAGCACCCTGCTTGCCTGCCTTGGGGTAGTGCAAGCCCAGCTGGGACTGGGTGCACAGAGCTGCACATGGTGATGGTGTCCTAATGGTGCTGTAAGCTGAGATCACCATTACTGCACTGTGTATTAATGCATGCCTTTCTCTTTTCCCCAATTTAAGGTTTTTGGATTCAAAGCATAAAAACCATTACAAGATATACAATCTGTAAGTATGTTCATAAAAATATGTTTTCCAAAACGATGAATTCTAAAAATAGCTTGGAAGTGAGAGTGCCTTGCTGCTGTGAAGCAGAGATGGAGATGTTTTGCACATTTCTTAAAATAATTAAGCCTGATTGAGAGCACTGTTACTTCATTTAGTGAAGCTGAGTGAGGTTAAATGAAATGCTGGTGTGTATTCGTATTACTTGAACACTTTTAAATGACTTGGCACCCAGCCCATCTGGAGCTTGTACTGTGTGATTAAAAAGTGAAAAGTAATTCACTGCAGGCTTTCTGTTCGTGTACGTATGTCTGAGTGAAGAAGTTGCCAGATGAATTCTGTCTTGTTTGTTTTGTGTTTCTGACGTGTGTTTGAGTTGTATTGGTACCAAGGTTCTGCACGTATTCCTCACTGTTCCTGCTCTTTATTTTGATTCAACTATTGCACAATCATAGCTCGATGGTTTCTTTAGAGGGAAGAATGTTTTCCTCAGGAAAGTCAGTTATGCTGAAGGCTGTTCTTGTTACATAACAAATGCTGCTGTTGTTGTTCCCTGATTATTTTATATGCTAATTTAGCCTAATTTTATTTAAGTGATTTTGTAATGTCAGTGGATGTTTAAGAACAGGTCCTGGTTTTCTTACCCTCTATTTTTTCCCAAAAATCTGAGTTAAGATGTATTGATTCTCTGACCTGTTAGAGCTGCTTCTGCATTTTTTAAGTAAATCTTTCTAAATATCTATAATTTTTCCACTAACAGCAGATGTTTAGAAAGATTTATATATAATATATATATGTTATATATATATATATAAAAAAACAAATCCCGAACAGCTTAGGGTAGTTGTATGTTAATACAGGCAATGCATTACACTGCAATCTGAAAAACATTAAAATAAATATTTAAATATGCCTCTGTATTAGTTGACGGATTATGCATCAAGCATCTCTGTCTTCTGATGTTGGAATGAAGCAATACTGGAATCTGAGATGTGGAATAATGTCGTTTGAAGTTCTCTGTGATGTCTAGGATAGAATGGGACAGATTTTTAACTAGAATATGCATTGAAATAACTTAATTAGACACCATTCATGCAGTTCAGTAACAATTATTTTCATCATCATAGCTATCCAGAAAGTTTCTGTTAGCCTTTTAATAAATGTCTTGGTGACATTCACGGGTGGAAAGGACCACGCTTCCACGATAGCTGACAGCTTCTGCTGTGTGTATGTGCAGCTCCTTAGGGAGGTAACTTTCTGAGTATCTTCCTTTGTTGATCTTTGGAGCTTAGGGTTGAATATCTGTGTTGTATAAAATGTAACTGCAGTGGTTTTGCTACAGTCCCCTACCCCAGGTGTGACTTAGTTTCCTCCAGCTTCCAAGGGCTGGGGTTCTGTACATAAGTCTCTGGGGTCAATTAGAGGACCAGGTTTTGCTGAGCTTGTTGCTTCAAACGGGCTCAAGAGGGGACAAGTTTAAAACAGTAGGCTGTGTGGCTTCTAGGCTTGATCAGAGAGTAGGAGTTGAGTAAAAACTTCTTGGCAAGGATTTCTAGGAGCAAGGATGGTGCTTGAAGTGTTTCCATTTAGCTGTGTGCTAGCAACCTCATTTTACTTGAAGTGAAAAAGGGAACAAAAAACTCCATCCCCTGCATGCTTTGGAGTTAAGTGATGAGACAAATACTTCTGATATTTACATTGCTGATATTTTCAGGAATGTAACGAGCTTGTCGAGGTGTGTCAGAGGGTTTTGTCTTCAAGTTCTTCGTATAAAAATTTGTTCCTATTCTTATTCAATGCAAGAATTCTCCCGATTCCCATCAATTTCCCTTGCTGCTAAATTCAAGATAATCTCAAATGAAACTTCTAAAAATTGAAATATTTACTATCAGATCAAAATTTTCACAGAGGAAAACATCCTTTTAAAATGCATGGATTCTCTTTGTCCTGGAAAGACAATCACTTGCTTGCAGGAAGAGATTGAAGTTTTTACTACTTAGTTTGGAAAGCTCAGCTTTTAAAGTTTCTGTGGCCATAGAGACAGATTATTTCTATGTACACACAAAATCTGTACACATTAAGTAAATAAATGCTATTAGGTGAACTGCTGGAAGGTTTGGTCATGAGATGAGAAGAAATTACAGCCTTCATGTATTTCAGAGAACAGCATCTCTGTAGATTCATCCAATCCTTTGTAAATAATTGACTTTTTTTTTTCTAGTAAGGAAGTAGGATTTCAAGGAAGTTATATGGAAGTTATTCAGAGTGATTTCATGACATTTGAGATCCCTTATGGTAGCTGTTACATGAAGTTGATAATGTTGTGTATATTGAGCAGTTTATTTAAAAGGATTTAGGAAGACTTCTCTGAACTGATGCTTAACTGATGTAATTTATTCCTTAAGCTCACATCTTAGCTTTTGACTTCTAGTGAATATTTGAGCAATTTACTTCATTTTGTTCCTTGTGTTCTCTCATGTAGGCTTTTAACTTTCTGCTATTTTTTCTGTATTCTTCCTTGCTTTAACATGTTCACTGCTTTCATAATTTGCATCCCACCAAATTGTTCTCTTTGCTTCTTCATCTTCTCCAGTGTATTTCTTTAATAAAGGCAGATACTTGAAGGAGCTATAATGAACAGTGTACGTTTTTGTCCTTATTCCTATGTCTCTGTGTACATGGATTTAGTTATTGGCATAGGCTGCTGTCTTTTCTGTGGTCTGTAGCCCTGTCAGCAGGTTTCAGATGGAGGTCTACCTGTATTACAGGTCTCATCATGTTTAGAAAACAGATGCTTTTAAAATGCTAAGCAATGGAAACATCTCCAAAACACATGCCAGTGGGATCTCAAACATGGGTATGCATGTGTTTTGTGCGAGGAAAGGGGAGTATGTTTTGTAGGGCCATGTCTGGAGCTCTGCTTTTGTCCTGTGTTGTGTACAGCTCCCATATGAGGGCATAGACAGTAACATGGCTATGTTCTGTGCTCGGTTTCTATCCTTGGTATCAACAAAACTCTTTTTTATCCCTTGTGGTATTCTACTTGCTACTCTTTCAAACTTTAAAATTTGAAGGCTTTTTTGCCCATACGTGGATTCTTTTTATGTTTTGAAGTTTCTTCTCATACTATTCCTTTGAACTGAGTGCTTCTTTAAAAGGAAGCTTTATCGAAGAGCGCAGTTGGATGAGATGCTTTGTGTTAACTGCTTTGCTTCCTAGAAGGCTCTGCTTCCAAAATTCAAATGCTGACTAACTTGTACCAGTCCTTTGCCCAGCACGGCTGGTGGCTGCTCCAGGCATGCTGACTACATCTTGGGCATACATCCAGGGTCTGACCTTTCTTCTTGAAGACTTGAGTGCAGATAATAGTTCTTTGAGATGTACCTGCCACTCAGTCTGCTTGATGTCAATTCTGACCCAGGGAAGGTGTTAGCAGTGTGATTAGAGCTGTAGAAACCACCTGGCTTTTTTCTTAGCAAAGGCTGGACCCAGGAAGGTTCTGCAGTGCAGAGAAAAGGAAAACACTGTTCCTGGGCACGATGGCCCTCTGTGACAGCGACGGGGCCTGAGGGAATGGCACAGAGCTGTGTCAGGGGAGGGTCGGGTGAGGGAAAGACTGTGCCTCGGAGGGCAGTGGGCATGGAATGGGCTGCCCAGGGCAGTGGGCACAGCCTTCAGTGCCAGAGCTCAGGGAGTGCTGGGACACTGCTCTCAGACATAGGGTTTGAATTTTGGTAATGCTGTGTTTAGCTGGGAGTTGATCTCGATGATCCTTGTGGGTCCCTTCCAACTCAGGGTATTATGTGATTCTGCAGTTCACTGAGTGCAACCCCAGCAGATCTGCCTCTATCCCTGGTTGTCTGAGTCTCATGGACCAATCTCAGTTCAGTGCCTGTGAGACTCGGGTTAGGTCTAACAGTGATACAGCAGGAGCCTAAAAATCTGCATGTCTCAAAGTGTCAAGTAAGCTCTATACAGCTTCAAAGTCTACATTCGTAATGTATTTACCAAAGGAAAGATAAGGTCATACTAGTCCAGAAGCTGCAGGGGATGTTTGAACCCTATGAAAATATGGCTTATAATCAGAATAGAAGACCTAGATGTGTTTTCTCTACTGAAGTGACTTCCAGTCATTGTTTAAAACTAGAATCCTCTTGTTTTGAGAAAGAGTTGCTCTTACCTTTCCTCCTGAAGTTCATTTTCACTTGCTTTTTCTGCAGAAAGCAATCTCTAAGGAAGATATTAGTTCAAGTCCAAGAAAAAATGCCCTGTTGGAGAGCTGTATTGCAATCTATTTGGTATAATTGATGTGTATTACTGTTCAGTGGTGCTTTTGGATACTATTGGTGGTTGTGTCTTGATTCTGTAATTGAAGGAAGAGCCATTGTGTAGGTTGCTCTAGCTGAGTGTCTTCTAAATGTCCTTGTGACTACCATAACCCCTAGCTTGCTCATTGCTGTGAAGGTTTCTTGACATGTATTTTGAGTTCAGAAAAAATTAGGTGAAGGTCACAGCCACCCTCTATGTGCTCATGTGGGAGCTTTAAAGCTTGTTGAGTGGCTGGAATAGTTAAAGCTACTGCGTTAAAAATAAGCATATCTTGCATTACTTGCACAAATATCTCCATTGAGAGTCACAGTGACTAAATCACTGACGGACCACAGTTACTGTAGGGTAAGTAATTGCTTTTCAATAAAATGACTGATACCTTATTGACAAACTTAATATAAAATAATTCTTTTTTGTATGTAATCTCTAGCTGTAGTTTTAAATGATTCTTTTTTGTGTGTAATCTCTAGCTGTAGTTTTAAATGATAATGATGATGGGTATACGTGATTTTCCAGTACGCTGATCTGTATGCTCCAACGTGTAGCAGATGTTAGGAGTGCCTTAGAGAATGTCTTGAACTTCTGTCTTATTTTTCTTTTTAGATGTGCTGAAAGACATTATGACACCGCCAAATTTAACTGCAGAGGTATGTTTTCAGTCTAGTATGTGTTCTTCTCTTTATATTTCACTTTTTCTGGATGATGGTGTAAAGTAGAGCTGATTATAGTGTACAGTAATGTAGAGTAGTACTAAGAGTAGTACTAAGAGTAGTACTAAGAGTAGTACTAAGAGTAGTACTAAGAGTAGTACTAAGAGTAGTACTAAGAGTAGTACT